>NW_010115068.1:19562-136803 GCF_000699245.1 Pterocles gutturalis | reverse complement strand
ATCCGTGAGGAGAGAGGGTGTGCGCGGCTGCGGGCAGCACCGAGGCCTCTGGGGACGGCTGGGCCACCTCCTGGTTTTCGCTCCCGCCCCGTGGCCCTGTGAGCGCGGGGACCTGAGGGCAGCTGCCTTGGAGCCGCTCCCTGCTGAGGGAACCTTTAACTTGTGTGTGAAGAGAGCCGCCTGCTTCAGGCCTTGTAGGTTTTCAGCAAAATCTTGCCGAATAAAAAAAAAAAAAAAGCTCTCTTAATGCAATAGGCTTTGCAGATATTTAAAAAAAAAACCAAAACCAAACCACAAACTAGTTCAAGAGGCATGTGCTTTTCCTTAGGCGTTAATAAAATGTGGTCAGTGTTCTGAATGTCTTCTGATGCAAACACCAGGACAGCAGGCCTGAAATGGTAGACCCTGCAGGGAGTGAAGAATTTAGTATGAACAGAGAAGACCAGTCTTGATTCCATGTGTACTAGATGTGAAAAAATGTAAAAAAAGCTTATTTAGATTCATGTCAGAAGTATGTTGTCCTTGAATGTTGTCCCTTAAATATTCTCACTGGCAGTCAGAGAAGGAGTGCTGTTGCTTGTGCTATGGAGATGATTATTACCACAATACAAAAAGCACAATCTTTCTACAGTTGAGTTACAGAAAATTATTTAAGTAGACCTTGTCTCAAACTTTCTCTCTCTTGCCTCTTTTTTTTTTTTTTTTTTTTGTAGGAAATATAATCACCATGTCATCTGCACTATTGCCCAAGCCGCAAATGCGGCGCCTTTTGGCCAGTCGGATCAAGTTTCACCTATTTGGGGCATTTTTCGTATCTGTGGGATGCGCAGCTTTATACAAGGTGAGATCTGTAGTCATTCAATTATAAACTGGACTCATTAGAGTGTTTTAAGAATTCATAATATTTTTCTGTTGAGATTTGGTTGAGCTGTTCATCTGAAAGCTTTAGTAATGTATTTTTGTAAGCATGTTTCCAGAACATAAATAAATGTTCCTAATCTTCATTTGAAGAAATGATATGAATGACCCTATGCTGCATGATCAAGATCACGCAATTCGTGACAAATTAACCTTGAGTCTCCTAGTCCTGGACTCCTCTGGATCATTCGCACGATTGATCCACATTAACTCTAGATAGCCTTTGTCTCTCTCTGTCACAGTATCTGAAACTCTAGAGAGTTGTCAAAGTCTTATCTCTAGACTGATTTCAGAAAAAATTGCCCCTAAGCAATTTGGAAGAAACGACTGAATATATCAGTGTGGTGAAGCTTAGTATGGTCCTTTTATCCTTTCTTTTGAAATAGCATGTGGAAACGGAGCATTACAGTTAAAAAAAAACCCCACCACTTACGGATCGGAGTTTTGTTTTTGTCATCCTTAAGAGACATCTGACAATGATAAGAGTGGTAGTTGTTCTTGAGTGCCTTTATTAAATAATTCTCAGATCTCATACACAAAGCAAGCAGCACAGTTTGAATTCCTGTGGAAGAACTGGATCTTGCTTTGCTCATTGAACTCTTTCATATACTGTTTGCAGCATTTGAGTACTCAGGAAGCTATTGATAAAAGTGACTACAAATTAATTTCAGGTTGTTCACAAAAATATCACTGTTGACTTAAACTTCTCAGAAATGCCTATCAGAAACAATAAGCTTGCAAAATTCAAGTTCAGCATCTACTTAACACATCTGTTAAGAGGTAGGCAAGCTTGTTTGTGGTCAGACTTACAATGTAATTTTAATAGTCTGTGGTTTTATACCTTATTTGGCACTTAATACACTAGTAAGGCAGCAGACCATATTTAGAACAAGTAACACGGATCTCAGTAGTGATTTACTTTGTTACATGTTAGATACTGTTGGATAAACCCACCTTGGACTTGCCTTCACATTTTTTTGTGGCTTTTTGGGCATATCCCTGTGCTTCAGGTGAATCCAAGGAGTCAGCGTTATGCCTTTTTGTGTCAGTGAGCTGTAAGATTGGCTTGGCTGTCTTGTAAAATTTTACCAGACTTCTGTACTTGACCTACAGTGTAGCTCAAATGTAACACATTATTTTAGGATGCCATTTTATCTGGAGTTACAGTTTTGCAGCTGCCCACAGGTACAAAACCTGCCATAACAGCACGTTTTACCTGTAAAACTGTGAGCAGGGTGGGCATTGGACACGTGAGTGTCAATATAGGTGGATTGTTTCTGGATCGTAAAAGTGTAATGTGCTGTCTTGTAATGGACTTTCTTTTTAAGGTTTCACTTCAGACATTTGTTTTCCAACCAATGGTCAGGTAGCCCGAACTGTGCATTTGAACAAGAACAAAGTAATATTTTACTAATTTGAACTAAAGGCTTTTTAGACTGATACCCACTGATACAAATATATACAATATATTTATCAACGACTTGGATGAGGGAGTAGAGTGCACCCTCAGCAAGTTTGCTGATGATACGAAACTGGGAGGAGTGGCTGACACACCTGAAGGCTGTGCTTCCATTCAGTGAGACCTGGACAGGCTGGAGATTTGGGCGGGGAAAAATTTAATGCAATTTAACAAGGGCAAGTGTAGAGTCTTGCATCTGGGCAAGAACAATTCCAGGTACCAGTGTAAGCTGGGTATTGACCTGTTGGAGAGTAGTGTAGGGGAGAGGGACTGTGGGGTCCTGGTGGCCAGCAGGATGACCATGAGCCAGCACTGTGTCCTCGTGGCCAAGAAGGCCAATGGCATCCTGGGCTGTATTAGAAGGGGGGTGGTCAGTAGGTCGAGAGAGGTTCTCCTCCCCCTCTACTCTGCCCTGATGAGACCACATCTGGAATATTGTGTCCAGTTCTGGGCCCCTCAGTTCAAGAGGGACAGAGAACTGCTGGAGAGAGTCCAGCGCAGAGCCATGAAGATGATGAAGGGAATGGAGCATCTCCCTTATGAGGAAAGGCTGAGGGAGCTGGGTCTCTTTAGCCTGGAAAAGAGGAGACTGAGGGGTGACCTAATTAATGTTTATAAATATGTAAAGGGTGAGTGTCAGGAGGATGGAGCCAGGCTCTTCTCTGTGACATCCAGTGATAGGACAAGGGGCAATGGGTGCAAGCTGGAACATAGGAGGTTCCACTTGAATATGAGAAAAAACTTCTTTATGGTGAGGGTGACAGAGCACTGGAACAGGCTGCCCAGAGAGGGTGTGGAGTCTCCTTCTCTGGAGACATTCAAAGCCCGCCTGGATGCGTTCCTGTGTGATCTGATCTAGGTGTTCCTGCTCCGGCAGGGGGATTGGACTGGATGATCTTTCGAGGTCCCTTCCAATCTCTAACATTCTGTGATTCTGTGTGAAATCATAGCACTAAAAAAAAAAAATTCTGTGCATAAAGCTTTGCAAGCTTTAATTTTCTATGTGTTACTTTCCAGTTTGGAGTTGCTGAGCCCAGAAAACGAGCTTATGCAGAGTTCTATAAAAACTATGATGCCATGAAGGACTTTGAAGCCATGAGAGCAGCTGGTGTGTTTGAGTCTGCACCGCCCAAATGATAGTAAACTGCATTTCCAGGTAATAAGCTACTCTGCAGTAGAACAAGTGTTAAGTGCGATTGTTTCAGGGAAACATTGTGCTTCTATTTGGAGAATCCTCCATTTTGATCAAATAGAAAGGTGCTCCCAAAGAAAAAAGATACAAATTGCACTTGAGACCTCTGGGTAATAAAAACACAAAGAAATACAGCAACTGGGGAGCGGGGAGTAAGGGCAGAGTAGAATGCTCCTGTATACCTTTTGGGTAACGTATTGAACTTGCGTGATACAGGAGACTTGCACAAAGTGATGTCAGGCCTTCCCCTCCTCACACAGCCATGTTCAGAGCAATTCTGTGTTCACATGGAGAGCAGACAAAGCTCCTGCATGAGACTATAAGACACGCCTGATATCGCTGTTATGTTGATGCTGTCACATCTTGAACTGCTCAGCTTCTGGCTATCTAGATCTGCTACTCGTGTGCTTGTGGTGGTACAGTGAATGATAAAATGGAGAGGCTGTTTCTCTCATAGCATGCATCTTAACGTAAGAAACAGACAGCTTCCACACATCCTTTCATCCTTCGAAGTTGGTGAGAGGGGGAAGATAACCAGGCATGAGAGGAAATATATTTAAATACATATGTACATATATATATATATAAATTGCAGTGGCATACCACTCTGTGTACTAATATTCAGATTTTTGTCATACTGAATTGAGCTTGAATTGAACTTTGTTCATTATACTGTTTTCCTGGCACTTAACACTGCCTTTTGTTTGAAGACTACCAAACTTTGTTCTCCCTTACTTGTCGTCATAACATGAGGGAAGAAAAAGGTCTTGATTTCAACCTTGTTGTAGTTATTAGTAAGCACACTGACTAAACTGCACAAGCTCATGATGTGACAACTCAATAAAGAATTTCTCCTCACTTCTTGATCCAGATTTCTTACATTGAGTTCTCTGCTTCTCTTAAAATGACTTCAAACTAATCTAGAATGATAGCTTTTTCATTCTTTTGGAATGTTTTCATATTGTGATCATTACGTGATAATCTGTGGCTCTAATTATCCTGGCCAGCTGGATTTTCTCAGCTGTTTGCTTAAAGCAGCAAGATTGCATAAAACATTTGTGCTTAACACTATTAATACTAAATTCTGTTGTGTGACAATCTACAACTATCTGGTTTCTGCATAACATAATTACATAAAAAAAAGCAGAGCTCCAGCTCTTCTAACAAATGTAAAAAGAAAAAAAAAAAAAAGAAAAAAAATGTGGCAGTCCCTTTGTTACGTTTTACTTCTGGTTTTTAGCTATGACTGCAGCAAAGATAAATAATGAAATGATAAATTCACCTGGTTTTAATCCTGGTAATTCTGCCTCTGGTTTGGTTCTATTGCTAATATATAGGCACTTTTAAACTTTCTTAGACACTAGAATCGCATTCTTTAGTCAGGTGGCCTTCATCAGAGTATTCTGAAAGGCCATCTGGTGGTAAAATCATTTGAAACAAACACTGTCAACAAGGATGCATGTTGAATATTTAATTGGAATCACGAGCAGGATTTTTTTCAGTGCAAACAGAGCTCCACTCTCAGCTTATGTTCCCATTTGCAGCTGAAAAAAAAAAAAGTTGCATATTGTGTGCACCTGTTAAAATTAAATGTTTCCTAAACATTTCTTCCATTCCTTAATTATGCCAGCTCAAAAGAAAATGTGAAAGACAAATCTTTTTATGTGATTTTGTTTGAATTGCTGGTGCTTCTTGTTCTTTCATTTATTTATATGAGAACTGGTATTTTTCACTCCTTCATAGTAGAAGAGGTTGGGGTTTTTTCGTGCTTGCACATGAATACATAAGTAGAAGCAGGGGAAAATAATGCCAGTGTTTCAAATGTTCTGAAAAGACTGTGAAAAGGACAAGTACACAGAACAGATGGAAGGCATTTTCATTTGCCTCAGTAGCTTAAATCTTAGCTATGGAAGTTGGATGGAGGTTGAATTTGATGCTTTTTTTTGGGTATAGTTACATAAAGGGTATGGTGGTCACACATGCTCTACATCTCCCATTTTGTTGGAATATATTCTTTATGTGGCAGTAAATACAATGTTTTC
Source organism: Pterocles gutturalis (assembly GCF_000699245.1). NCBI lineage: Eukaryota > Metazoa > Chordata > Aves > Pterocliformes > Pteroclidae > Pterocles > Pterocles gutturalis. The sequence goes on along the minus strand of NW_010115068.1, from coordinate 131,192 downwards.
ACCTCACATAAGACTCACTCTGGAATCAGTACTTAGCCCCAAAATTGATGAAAGGTAGGGTAAGCAGGGGCGAGAATTCATGAGTTAGCATGGAACTCTGCACTGAGTTTGTTCCTGCTGGGTTTTTAGGCACCTTGGTACCCTAGTGTGAATTTACACTGTTTTGGCTACTTGGCGTGGACTTTGTGTGGTGTTACTGACAGTGGACACCAAGTGCGAGGATAAATTTGTCAGGTATCCTACCTTCACAGTGTGCTCAGTAATAGGATAAAGGGGAAGCTACAAGTTTGGTGCTAACCACTTGCATGACTCTTGTCATGGAGCACAGCTGGCCTTGGATTGTGTTCAATACGATGTGGAGAAGCAATTTGAGTTTGGTTTTCTTCCTTCCTTGGTAGGTTGCCTACACCACTTGTTTCCTCTCTGGCTCCTATCTGAAAGCTGCATTCCTTTCTCTTTCAGGCCCTTAGCAAGCTTGATTCAGTTATCATTGCAGCATGTATAGTGAATCTGACGTGCTGTGCAGTATTGTTCCAGCTCATGATTTGTTCCATGTTTCTTCTGTTTGCCACATGAAGGGTGTGTGAATCTTAAACCATCAGGAAATAACAGGGGGAATTCCTCTAGACTAAACCACCACATAAACATTTCTCTCTATTGCTTTGCATTCGTACATACTGATATGTTTACTTAGAGCATGAAGTTTGTCCAACATAATTTTTTTTTTTATCTTGCAGATCCCCTTCAGTCTAAGGAGACTTGATGACTCAAGCTTACCTGTTCACTGGGTTGTAAAGTGTAATGCGCTTCAGTGCATGGCACACTGCGGTGTAACTCAATAAATAAAATACATGTCAGTGGCGCTTAGTTTTCATCTTTAATGTCAAAACGCTTAAGTGCTCAGATGCTGGGAAGAGTGGTGGAAAGTCTTCATAAATTGCTCAAGATGGATAAGGCTAGTTTTCTCTTCCCCGTGAATGATTTGCATCTTTGTTTTGGCCAAATTCCACATTTGATAACAAAGTGTATCCCTAAGCAGTTACAGCTAGGTTGTCTTTGCTCCTGCTGGGAATATGCAAGAGGATAGTTGTTACAGGAAGGGAGAGGCTGGATTTCTGGAAGGGCCTGTGTTACCTCTGGCTTCAGAAAGTGAATGTCCTTGAGATGCAAGAATTTGGGGAGGAATTCTGGAAATATACGAGCCAACCTTATCTTTTTTCTGCTGCCCTCACTGTATTACCTTCGGTACAGCAGCAAGCTGTTACATAAAGACTTAGGAACTATGCAAATATCCACTCTTGTACATAGTATGTTACTCTAATTGGAAAATTACTCTCAACTGCAGGTATCTTAACATAGATTTGATGTGCAAGGGGAAAGAGGATAAAAGCAGACAAAAGAACAAATACTTATTTTAGGATATTATGGTAATGAAAATCTTTGTGTGCTGCTTCTAGACATGTATTTTTAATATCTGGAAGTAGCTAGGTATGGTTTTGATCTCTGTGTTCTGTGTAGTTTGAGACCTGCTGCCCTATCTTCTGCTGTGACACCCATCATTTGGAACACTGTGTGTTGCCTGTTGCTGAGGTTGAAGATGGTACTAGGGCTGTAGCTCTTGATTGCTGAATGTGGGTACTAGGAGAGGAGGCGTCAAAGCTGATTGTGTGAAAGGAGGAAAGGCTTTATATGAAGAAGCATGACAAATTAAGCCATCTGTGTTGTATTTGAAGGTCTTCAGTTCAATTCCTGTTTGGAGTAACTCATTATTTTAAATGGATCATTAACTACTTAACACTTAATAGGTATCCTTGAGCAACATTTGGACTAATGAAAGCAAGTAAGTAAAGTAATTGATCCAGCACACTGTTACAGAGCACCATGGGATTTTCTTTAAATTTTCCATACAGGCAGTGCTTTAAGCAAAGAATTTTACATTAGTGGTACAGGGGGAAACCATCTAGTAATCAAAATACCCCTGCTCTTATAAATGTAAACCAAAGGTTAACAATAGCAGATGATACCCATTTATCTTCACAATGTACAGAATAAACAGTGTATGTCATTAAGCACTGACTAACATTTTCTCAGGCATGTCTGCAGGTTTAAATAGCCAGGGGTCTTTAGTCATACTGACAGCTTCAGAGGCAAAGAAACTTGCTACTGCCAGGTGTGCAGGCTAATAGATCTGACTTCCCTTGCAGCGCTAGCCCCTATATTCTTCCTGGATGCAATGAATTAATTTACTTTTAAATTCCAAGTTTCTTCTAAACTGTTGCAGCCAACAGCAGCTATTGTTGTAGTCTGTGTTCCTTCAGTTACCAGCCTGTGTAGATTTAAAGAAATGAGTGGCTTGTGACTGAAGATAACTTTTTGGATGGTAGAGCAGGCTCAAGAGATGTGAATGGTTAAGTGTATTCAACAAGGACAAAGAAAGGTAAGCTCTGACTTCGGTGTCTGTGCTTTGAGAGGCTGTAGGTTATAATTGTTGCTTTCTGTAGAATATTATGGTTTCACAATGGCTGCAAAGCAAGTATTTCCTTTTAGCAGGCAATGCCAACCAGCCCATAGCTTGCTTTCCTCTGGAGTGGGAAGGGAGGGCAAAGCTGGGCGCCTAACGTGGGAGTTCGGTAGAAGAGCTAATCTTCTTTTCTGAAATTGGCATCAACCCATCAATTTTCCTTTTTTTTCCTTTGTCAGCAAGAGTTCAGCTAATCCTGTCTTACAAACAATTGGGAGGGGGACGTAGCATAGTACAAGAAAGACCTGTGTGAGTTAGCCCCTCATCAGCTGCTTGTTACAGGGCCTGGCATGCTGTTTCTAGGAGATGCAGAGCTGAGAAACATGCTTGTTTCCTCCGAGTCGAGACCATCCCAACTGTCTGTAAAGTTTTTTGCTATATTTATGTAAGAAATAACGTATAAAAAGGAATTGTTTGACCTAAACTACTTTGGGAAAGGTCTTGCTGTGTATAAGCCTGACCATGCTTTCAAATTTTTGGCTGGCTGACTTTATTCTGGAGTGTTTGAGGAATGATTGATTGTTCTGGAAGCAAACTAGAAAGATAGATTTGAAGTTGTGAGCTCTCCAGGTCTAAAGAGCATTATGAGAGTAGGCATATTTTAAAAGTACACATTGGAGTGCTTTAGCAGCTAAGTACAGGCAGCTGCTCTTTGGACAACTTTGTTTTCATAGTTCACACAGCTCATATGTAGGAGAGGCTGATTTATATGCCGTCTCCACACATGTTTCCATACATGTGGTCAGAAGGGGGAGAAAGAACCTGCCTAATGCAGTAAAGATGCTTAGCTTAATTCACTAAAGAAGAGTAATTTAAGCAAGTGTTTATTCCAGGAGAATATAATGCAGGAAAAACATGCATTTTAAACAATGGCTGCAATATACAAACTTTTAGAAATTTAGCTGCTGCCTTCCCTCATTTTTTGCAGGTGTGTTTGCATCCTCTTGTCTGGTTTGTGTACTACATAAATAATGAACAGATTAGGCTAATTCAAATGGTGACTACAGTGCCATTTTGATTCAGTTAAAGTCACAAAAGCATAGAACTTCTCAGCCTATGGTTTTTGGCAAGCTAATCATCAGTTTTTAGTTCCAAAGTATTGTCATGTGTCTGTTGCATTTTCTGGTACATGACAAAGTCCAGTGACCAAGTGGAATCTAATGGAGTCTACATGAAGCTTGTATGTCTGTCCTGTCCTACACAGTGACCTGTTCATCCCTTATAACTGAATGACCAAAGAGCTCACAAAAACAAGCAGTATAGGAATAGGTTTATTATCTTTAAACAATCTCATTATATTACAATTTAACCACCAATATGCAAAATTAGAAGTATTAAACTATTTCCATAAAATACTCTGGAATGAAGCATGTGTGTGTATATATACATATACATTTCTTTTTAAAATAAGTGTTATTTAAACAATTACTAAGTTATTAAATCACTGGATGAAATGTTGATAATGGATGGGCTTATTTCACATTCAGGAAAGGACAGTTCAGATCCCAGACTTCTGTATTTTCAGTACACAAGAGACACTGCTTTTAGAAATACCTTTTAACAAATCAGAACTCAAGAGAAAAGCATTGGAGTTACTACATTCTTATTTACTGTGCATTTGGTCATATCAAGTATGCATAGAGGTTATTAACTATAAAGCATATGCATCTGCTCCAAATGATGCTCAGATTTTATTCCAGTTCTTGTGTCCAATTCCGACCATGTTCAGGAATCCCCAGACAAAATTCATGTCCATAAGTATGTGGAAAAGGAGAGAAGAGTAACATTTATAGTGGAAAACCAGGTAAGCTTTTCTTTTTTAAATAAAGCTGCCATAGCCAGATTTGGTTTATAAAATAATCTAACTGTGCCCAGAGACAGTTAATTCTTGTCTATTACAAACTGTAAAACATCTGAAAAATAAGACACTTAGCAAGCTCATTTGTCTTGATGTGTTTAACATCATATTCCTAAGTGTGTCGTGATGGCATCATTAACTGTTAATGTAATTGGAGCCTGTGCTCCATTCTTCTCAATCAACTCAAAAAAACCCCCTCACTTCGCTTAGCACAAACATATTTGAAAGGTTATGTTTCTAAATATCCCAGGTTTATCTGTTCAGAGATGATAAGCATAAAATGAATTGGGGCTTAAGTGAGCAACGCACTATGGAGCGGTGGCAGATCGGAAGTGAGACCCAACGAGGCTATACTTAGCACCTGCAGATCGACCTTACATCCAGCTGATAGATTTTTGGTAGATTTTACAGAGACTGAGCTTTGTTTCTTAAATTTTTGAACTGCGTGTTTCTGGCTTCCAGGTAACAACCAGACAATGCACAGCATCACACATACACTGAAAGTCCTGAAAATTTGATGTTGGATAAAATAAAGTTTCTGTATACAGACCGTTTTAAAAATAAATTCATGTTGTAGTTCATGTTTTGTTCTCCAAACCACACAAAGGCACTAGTTTACATTAAGGACTAATGTCCTGCTAAACTTCAGTCAAATAAAGGAAGCTATTTTAAGGTTAAAGTGGTGCTAAAACCCAGCTGTCAGTAGTAACTTAAAGCAGCCACACTGGGTTTTTCAGATTTAGTGGGGGGAAAATGTTTTGCCTCAGGACGTACATGTTGGGGGGAGTGAATGTGTGGGGGGAAAGGCTCAGCCTTGAGCAAGTTTTTACAGCTGAGTTATAAACCTGGTTTATAACAGAAACTGGCAGACCCTAAAATATGATATAGAAGGTATTGATACACATTTAGTGTGTGTGGGGAAAAATGTCTGTATGGACACAATTTTTCCTTATTCTCTGATTTTTGGTTATTAAAAAGAAAAAGGATTTTGATTGAGCTATAGCCCAAGGCTGCTCCTTTTCACTTTATTAATTTGCTAGAACATTTTCCTTCCAGGACCAGTGTTTTTTTTATGTTGTCAAGGTAAAAGGTTTTTGGGCTTAACTTCATTATCATCTCCTACCTCCTCAAAAATTACACCATCTCTACCTTGATGTAGGTAACTGCAGAGAAAACATGACTTTCTAAATGGTAAGGTATTACTCACCACAAATAAGTATTAATGAAATCCTTTCCTCAAGGCTTTATTTTTTACCATGGTGAATTTGCTAATGAATACTTGGGCAAAATTTGGATCAACCACATATTGATATGTTTTTGTTATAGTTGGAAGGTGGTCAGCAGCCACAGTTTGCAATGCTGACGCTGTTGAGGTGCTGGGAGCGAGGTGATAGGATGTCTTTGTGACGTACTCCATGAGGCGGTTGTATTGTTGTTCCGATAGTCTCTCTCTAGCTCCATCTGCCTGAAATCAGAGAACATAAAATAATTACCAACTGACAGTAATTGAGCTTAGTAGTAAGGACAATAACTTCCACATTACTTTCTGTAGTTAAAAATCTTCTTTCCTGAGATCTTTCTTACAATCATTTAATGGATGTTTTAACCAACAGTCCTCTCCCATACTTTGGTGCTTGGTGGATCTGTCCTCTCCTTTGCTGTTTTGGATACTTTTGAGCAGCTCTAACTCTGCCATAGAAAGTTTAAGCCGTATCCTCTGAGAATTTCAGGGATGGACTCTATGCACCTTGCTCAAGAACAGATCTTTACAATAGATCAGCTCTTGGGAGACAGGAAAAGCATCTGAGCCCCTTTTAGAAAAATGCCTGTAGCTCCTGGCGGTGCTCATCGGATAGCAATTCTAATTAGCAAAAAACTTTTTCTCACAAAGTAAAATTAAAGCAAGCCCATAGCTATATCTGGGCAGTTAAGTTTAAGTCTTTAGTCTTTATTTTAAATCAAGTAAGAAAGAAGCTACCTTCCAGGTGAATGTTCTATGATAGGATATTTCCATCTGTTTCTGGTCACCAAAAAAGCCACTTTGGGTCAGAGGACCCACACAATTACACTTTTTTTTTATACAAAAGGGTTTTACTAAAGATGGTTTGGGTATGTCATTTCTGGAGAAGTTAACAGACAACTGCCTCTTCCACCACCATGAGCTGGAAGGACTCCTCTAAAGAAATCCCTTTTTGCAGGCTGAAATAGGTGGAGGTTCAAGGCTCTCGAAAGAGGGATGCTAGTAACCTACCTCTAGCAGAAAAAATACATCAAATCAAATACTGTCAGCAGAAAGGTAGCATCCATCATATGGTTCCAACCAGATAATTAGATGAAAAGCCAAGGGCAAACCTGGCTTTGGAAGATTATTTGTCCGTGCCCTTTTTTTTTGAAGAAGAAATTGAAGATGACTATGACTAGCCAGGGAAGGGAAAGCACGCAAGCAGGCATCAAGCTAGTTGCATGGTTTCAAGAAAATGTATTTCAGAAATACCACCATGGATGTGACAGTGGTAGCACTGGCAAAGTCCCTCAGAATAGAAGTTATTTCCAAAATATGACAATGAACAAAAAGGCAGAAGCTATCCTAGGACTAGGCATTGATGATTCCTTATTTACACTTGGAGAACTGCTGACCAGTTTCATTTTTGCAGGGTTTAGGATGTCACACTAGCAATTCCACCTCTGCTATCTTCCGCCTGTCTTTCAGGGAGTTTTACACATGCCTCACCAGATATGATGGTATTTTCAAACAGTGCCATTGGATTCAATTTAACATCCAGGATCAATATCATGTCACATCTCTGGACTGCAAGGCTCATTTTAAACCAACCATTGCTTATTTGACGAAAGAATTATTATGATTGATAGATAGTGACAGATGTCACATCCAAATCAAAACAGTCCCCTCTGGTTTTTTTACTTTGCTTTTGGAGACGGATTTGATGCTCAGCAAGGAGAAACCCTCCTGTTTTCAATCACCACCACAAAAATGCTAAAGCAAGCAGACTCATGAATAAGCTCAGAAGCTCAAGGTTGGAGCCGATGCCTATAAACAGTGGAAATGATGAAATGGGCAGAGAGTGTGGTTTCCATGAATGACCGTAACGGGAGGGAAAAGTCAGAAGGCAGACCGCTGCAGCAGACACAGTGGAGAGTGGTGTCAGAGCCATGTCCTCAGTCTGGTGGCACAGAGAAAGTATCTCAGCAGTCAGTCTGTTTTACCAGTTGAAAGGAGAGAAATACGCTGAAGTAGCACCTATTTAAATAAGAGTTTAAGTTATGGGGTAAACCTTGCAAGTAGGTGGCTCCACATTTTTCCTGATTTTTCTATTTCTAGGGCAATAAGCCAAGAGGAAGCTGGTTCTGCCTCCACACTGACCAAAAGACCCAAGTTATCAAAGGAGATGGAAATGGTGTTGGCATCGCCCTCACCTACCCTTGTGAACCCATTCTTCATTCCGCCCCAGGCTGTATCCCACCGATACAGCATAATTATTCAGGAGGAAATAGCTGCACTTGGATGGTCTTCCAAAGTAACTGAGACCCTACTTGCTTCCAGATGACTTCATCGGCAACTGTCTGATTCTACAGCCAGTTTCAGTTTAGCTTATATTGTCAAGACAACAACAGAAACTTGGAATTGCTGTTATTCGACGTTTTTTCCTAAATGGGACCTAGCATTGTCTATTAAGTGCCGTAGCCCACTGCTTTGAACAGGTATAATGATAACAGCCAGATCATTCAATGAATCAAAACTTTAGTTAAGATTGATTAACGCATCTGCTAAAGGAATCTTAAAGATATCATGTCCTTTCATGCTAATGCTTTTGGGCTAAGAACTCCAGAATTTTTCTAAAATTCCTCCCATTATGGCTTATAAAGAACAAGCCTTCAGCAGTTCTAACTCTATAGCTATAGCATCTCTGTGGCACAGGCTGGATGCGTACGTAGCACTGATGGTCTGCTTTGTGCACATGGGCTGAGGATGGAGGTCTGCTTCCTGAAGGGCTTTTTCACTGCTTTGAAAAATTCAGAGACTAGTTTTCAGATCATCACAAAGAAATTCTGGAATGTGTGAAATTCCAAGGCCCCTCAATTTTTTGCTGTCTTCTTGATGTTATGAGCTATACCAAGAGCAGGCCTTTTGACTCTGCTGTCTGGAAGCAAGCAGAACCTCAGTTACTTTGGAAGACAATCCAGGTACAATTAATGCTTCTCGTTCAATAACAATGTTGTCAGTGCCAGAGATTTCAGTAATTCATCCAGGCTACTCCTGTTGTGGAGGGGAACGAGCTATCAGGCAAACCTGAAGGAGTCAAAATTTGCTCTATAACGTCACTGATGATTACAGCTGTAGAATAACTCATGTTTTGTTTCCTAATAGTTCCAAGAAGCTGAGAAGAGGGAATGGGAGAAACTGGTTTGGGCAGAGCTGAAACAAAACTTTTTTCAATTACTTTTGTGAGCAATAAGAAAAAAAGTGGATTTTTATAATGGCGAAATGAAATGCTTCGATTTGTTGTGTTATTCCTAGGATCTTTGATTAAATTAATCAGAAAAATAGACGTGATTTACATTTGGTAACATCGATTTTGCTAAGCTCATCATAATATTTTGGTTGACCTGGCTGAGTATTTTCCAGCTAAAAATGCTAGTCACCTTTTTACTAATGTTATCATGGACAGAAGTGCATGCACTTCAGCCGAGGACATCTTCAGGGCAACAGGATGGTCTACCACTTGTATTCAGGAGTCGTGTCTATTCGGGTGTAGTAGGTCTGCAAGTTGAGTGAGTTAAGGTTCCTTTCCTAATCACAATCAAAGAGTTTTTATAGAAGCTCTTGTAGGGGAGCTGGAGGGGAGGCCCTGGCTCCCACGACCACCAGAGCTGCACACAACTCCCCGAGCACCATGGAACTGACCTCCTGGGGCACAGGCACTCTTCACCGCTTTTCTCATGCCGTACATTTTCACTGCACTAGAATTAGGCTCCCTGTCCCTCACCCTCCATTCTCCCGGATAGGCAGCCCCTCTGCCTCATCACCCTCTTGCAGCAACCTTTGGGCAAGCAGCCCTTCCCCCAGAGCAGCAGCCTCCTCCTCACCCCTTAAATGACTAGATACAAAGACAAGAGCCATTGCACTACAGCCTAATTAAAAAAAAAATAGTCTGGGCTGGTGCTAAAGTTAAGGGTTAGGATGGGTTGAGTGCATCAAATGCCCTCGGGAGAACAAACTATCTTCCTCTTCCCTCCAGGACAGTAGCTCTGGACTGAGCAGGATAGTCTGGATTCAGTCTGATGTGTGCCTCCAGCAACCACACAGCAAGCAGGGATAAAAAAAGCTGAGCTTTGCCCGCTTGCATCAAAATTTAAGTAATGCCTCATGTAGCTTTGTGGTGAGGGAAGGCAACTTCAGTCAACAGCACTCTGTGAGACTGAGGTTAGTGGAAAGACAATAAATGTAAATAGAGAATTCAGCACTAAAAAAAGCTTTCACACAAAAAAAATACCAAAACCCAAGCACTGTCATGACACAGATGAATTCCTTGCTGGGCTGGAATCGATGGCGAAACTTGAGTGACTTCAGCAAGTCAGGATTTCATTGAAGGTGCTGAAGCCTCCCCTACTTTTTGGCACACCTCATACTTCCTGGGGTTTTACGTGTGCTCTTCCTTATATTGGAAACAGAAATCTCTGGTGTAGCGGTCTGTGAACTACCTGACACACTTTTATAAAAACAACTGGGCGTGTGTTGCGTGTGTTTGTTTTTGAAATGGTTTCTCATATGATTCCACTTGAGAATTTAATACAATAAACATTGTTTCCCGAAAGTGTAAAAATATAACATTCTTCTACCATTAAAAGAAGATAATTCATCCAAAACCTCAGTATTCAAATGGCTTAGAAATCTTCCAATATGAAGATGAAGGATTTATGCTCTTCCTGGCAAACACTTGCTGCATCCGATCTCAGCAAAGGAGCTGATCCCTGTTAAAGTCAGCATTTGCAGAAGGAGGAAGATCTAAGGAAGTCAATACAGCTAGCAGCCAAGTAAGACCACTGCACTGGAAGGGGCAAGATGAGAAACATGCTGAAAGGAGCACACATCAGTGTCACTGAAGTGTTAAAACAGAATTCACGGGAGAATAAAAGGAACCTGGCAAACAACAACCACCTCACGCACACGTGGTCAGGAAAACCTCTTCAGAAAAGAGGTGGTGCTTACCGAAAACGCACACCTCTACTTTTTCTCTCAGAAAATTGCTGTCACAGATATGAAATGTCAATCCAAAAGGCAACACAGTCAACTGTGAAGTGTGTCCCTGCTTGGGTGCTTAGACCTCTAGGCTCCCAGCCCAACGGAGAGCGTGCCCATTGCCAAAGGAATCATCATCAGGGTAACGTCATCTTCAAATGGAAATCGTGCTCAAGTCTTTACCTCCAAATCAGAAGGCACTCTCTGTTGTTTCAGCTGCACCTTCAGCAGGTCTTTCTGCTGCTCATCTTGCAGACAATCGATTTCAGTCACGGGGAATGCCTGCTGCTGCGTGTCTTCGCTGATGCTGACCACAAAGAGCACCTCCGAGGTGAGCAGCAAGCAGCCTTCGTGCTGCTGGCCCGACCCACTCACAATCATGACGTCTAAGGCCATATGGACCTCTGGCCTTCCTAGAGATTGCAGCATTTTCCTGCATTACCAAGGGAGGGGGGAAAAAAAAAAAAAGGAAAAAAAGAAAAAAAAAGGAAGGAGTCAGTATTATGCACTGGATCCTCCAGAACTACTTCTGATCACTGATATTTTTATTTAAGCCTGTAGCTATCACCTACAAATATAAAATAAGCCAGGGAGTATATTCCAAATATCTAAGACTGGAGAGTAAATGTGAAGCTGTTACTTATCAGAACTCCTTAATCATTCAGTGCAAAATTGGCCTAATAACCGTTCTGGGTCAGCCTATTTCCCATCCTAATAGAAAAATTACCCTGAGAAGTGGTGTACAAATTCAGTGCCGATAATAAAGCTATATTCACTAACAGCTGTTTCTGGAGATGTGCAGTATTTTTCTTGGGCTCGGTGCAATGATAAATAAGTAAGAACTCACTGAATGCCATTAAAGAAAGATCAGCTCTGTAGTTCCAAAGCTGGAAGCAGATCAGCAGCCCATCATTTGCAGATTGGGTTTCTATGCACTACCTTTGTGTTTAATGTTCCTAAACAAACTGCCATAACTCAGCCTTTCCTAGGGAAGCAGCCTGTTAACTTGACCGCCGGCCAGAGCCTATTAATAAACAATGTGGATGTAAAAATGAGCAAGTGTCTAAATAATTTTACCAGACGTATTTGACGTGGCTATTTGGAGCCTGCTCAACATGTTGATCATTTGGATGAGCGCGCTGCTTGGGAAGCTGAGAAAGTCCAGCTCCGTGCAAAATACCTGTGGTAAGAGAATTTAACTTTTTTAGTAGTTGTTTTCTACAAAAACAGTTACATGTTGTAGTGATGTCATCTGTTTAGAGCAGTTCATAAAATAGTGCAGATCCAACATGATGTCACATCTTTGGAAGCTGCAGTCAAGATAATTCATTAAATATTACAATGCAAGAGTTGCGCACTTAACCCCGGTGATCTTGCGTTAGCGAGAAACCAAAAAAACCCCGCTGTGTGTTCTAAAAATCAGCCGTGCACTCGCAATCAAGAGAAACATAATGCTCCCGAGAGCCATCACTTCAGAGTGGGATCGGACACATCACTTAGGATTTATGTAGAAAAAAATGCAAGTCTGCTGTTAACTTTCTTGCTTAGTATTAAAATACTTCCATATACGTGTCAGGATCAGTACAAATTAGAAAGCGAGTTTGCCTGGATACTGTATTTAAATGTTCAGTTACTTAATACAGCTGTTAAACACAGATCCATATACATTTATGAGATCTCCCAGCACATCTGGTTTATTGTGAATTCTTCTTAGTGCCAGCACAGAATGGAGACTACAAGAAGCAGTTAAACAGGTTTCTAAACAGACTCTCCAAAGCTGAAGGTGATACAATATGGATGCTTTCAGATGGCTTGCAAGCTTTTAAAGATGAAGTATGGTCACCAGAAAGAATGGGTTGCAAAAAAAGTAAAAAAAATTAAGTAGTTTTAAACATTTTTACAAGACAGACAAGAAGTAGGTGAAGCAGCAAACACTGGTGTTATATGGTTTTGTGCAAAGTTACTCTTTAAATAAGCAAAGAAATTTTCTTTTGTCTAATTAAGCATTCCATTGAAGCAAAGGGCATTTTTGCATAAGGGTGTCAATAACTTAGATTCCTTTTTACACAATGGATAATAATTTAAACAAAACATCAGTGCTGAAAAAAAAAACCCTTTAATTTTTAGCACACATGCTGATGGTAATACTTAAAAGCAGCATCCCAGTTGTAACAGTTGGCTTACCGAGGTTCTCAGCATTATGTGAGTGAAAATGTTATTTACAGATGGAGAAAGAGAGAACATGTGTTTATTTCTGTGTGGTCCCCCCACCCCTCGGTCCCCCCCAAGAGGCACGGTCCCACTTCCAATCCAGTTGTGGGTAAGAGTTACTTGAACCCGTGTGTGTTTTCCTCTCACGCACTGTCAGCTATTAGTGATACACTTTTTATGTTTTTTTCCTGGCTAACTTTTTTTTTGTCACATGCTCATGGAAAACATGATGTCTTGTATACCATATCTGCAACTGAAAGTGTCCCTCTGCTGTTACCAGTTTCTTGATAAAGACTGGGGGGGAATTTAAAGAATAACGCCATGGGCAGCAAAACCGACATCAGACAAAAGTTCCTGATTTTACTGATACACGTTTTACACCGATGGGATGCGTAATTCAGGAGAACAGTTATTATTTACACTCACACAAACAAAGTTAATTTGAAAGAATTGTTATAATTACGTTTCATTCTTTCTTTAAATGGATTGCTTCAAGGAACGAGCTCTGAATGTAATGGGAAGCATGGAAAAAACATCCTAAACCATCCTTAGCCTTAGGAGAACTACTCGTATTCTAATCAACACATCACAAACATAAATATTACTAGTGATTAAAGGCTTCAATCTTCAAGGTTTGTCCGATGCAATTAGTGAAGCAAAATTATTGACATATCATCCCTGTAACAACAGGTCACCCTGCTTTGCTCTCGAGTGCCCCCCGACCCTCTTTAAATATCCAGACCAACAGCTTTGATTTATTAATACTGGAAACAAATAAGTGAGAGTATTTTGATATTTTATTTTTATCTCATACAGTTTTTGGTTGTCCAGAAGTATTCCCATTGATCTGAAAGGATTCACCCACCCCTGCCACTAAGTGCTCAGTTCAGCTGGAAAACCCACCTCTGGTCATGGAAAAGTCACCTGTGGATCCAAACCCAGGACTGTCTTCTCACAGCTCTCCAGTTTAAAGGGGATGCTCGCACTGCACGACTCACTTCTTTCTCCCAGGAACAGAACCCTCTCTTTGTGTAGAGACGGCACAACTCTTTCCTCGCCGTACCAAAGCAATCTCAAAATAATGCTCTAATACTTTTATGTCAAAAACTCTTTTGTAAGCACATATGTTTCTGTAACTACTTCTCCTGTATTCCAAGAATTACTTCATGCTTTCTGCATTCTGTGTTTCTGGGGCTGAGGAACGCTGATCAGTAACAAAAGAGAGAAGCACAACGTGATGGTTTTTAAGAAAACGAGCACAACATTTATAACGAGTCCGTGATGGCATTTCTAAACCTTTCTCTAAGTCACAAGGCCACTGAGCCGGGTAAGACAGACACAGCAGGTTGTATCTGAAGTGCACTGTAAAATTGAGATGTTGGAAACAGAGAAACTCACCGTAACCTGTCTGGGAGACGAGCTCAGCTGCCCCTCCGATGGGCTTTGTGAAGACGCCCATGATTCCCTTCCCCACACCCGAGATGACCCCTCTGGCTTTATGCCCGGCTGAAGCTTGGGCCTCAGACACTCGCTGAAAATTCTGCATCGGCTGATCCACAATCCCAGCGATTGCACCTGAGAAAACAAGAGCCTCCAGTAATTAGTGAAGATTAATATCCCAGAACGAGAGGAAATCTTGCTACTAGACCCGAATGTTGCTTGGATTAAAGACTGTACCCCACCCTTATACAGGCATTTAGCACGCAACCAATTAGTTAAACAAAACCTTCTTTAAATCTCAACTTCCTTTTCTTTTTTAATATATTTTACTTTTTTTAAACATTCAGATCACTTAACCTGACAGTATACTTTCAACTACTTTCACTAAATGCTTTTGCTGAGTGAGTTTAATTTAGCTCATTCCATGTAGCAACACCGAAAATGCTGGGCTTGGAATAAAATTCACCCGTTTCTGAAGACTTGAGCTGTTATGGAAATGAGATTTTCACGTAAGCCCGAGATTGACTTCATGAGAATAAAAACTGCCTGTATTCAATAGATCATTTTTATATCCTCTTCCACTGCCAGAAATGTTCATAAGCTAATGCAACTTCTGATATATTACTAAGATTAGCAGAATTAGACTTTGAGACTTTTTGTTACTTTTTTGTGAAAACGATCATATTTTACTTTAATGCGCACGGGTCAAACTTTTACAAGTGACACAGTGACCTTCCCAGCTTTTAGTATCAACAGAGAATTCCGACTTAAATCTTCCTAAACGTAAACAGGTATGTGAGGTGGGACGTTTCTTTGATCTTGAGTTTACTCTAGCCACTTAACCACAGACATGTCTCTAGTTATTGTAATTTTGATAGATAAGCTATTTGGAAATCGCTAAGAGTACAAGGATTGGACAAAGTGACATCAGTTAGAAAATGCTCTGCCTGATCCGAGGCTCTTTGCTTGGTGAAAAGCAAGTTGGCAGACTCGTTGGCTAGCTCTCAGTTTGCACCTTCAGCTGCAAATATCAAGATAAAGCAATTATTGAAGGAGGAGGACCGAGTGTCACCTTGGTGACCAGGCATTTTTACTGCAGCCCAGACATCTTTGAAGATTCTGCTTTGTACGTGGAAGTAAATCCAGCTGTAATTCCACAGATTGGGACAACCACAGCCGAGGTATTTGGCCTCACGTGTTTACCAGCGTGCCATGCACTAGCCAGCTAGCTGCTAACGGGTTTTCAGATGGTTTTAGTTACTGTTACTGGATAAACAGAGAAGTTGTTGACTTTAAACAACAATAACTAATATTGTACTTGAACACTGATATTCTGTCCAAAGAAAAGATGACGACGAGAAGCAGCACACATTTCCCCAGACCCTCATCCCTGGGATATTATCTATCAGCAGTTCCAAGAAACTTGCATCCCCCATAGATGCCTCCCTCTCCTCTTAGAGAGACTGCTTCCAACTTTCATATGTGTATCTTTTGCTGATAGATGTACGGTATTTCCCCAGAAAATGCTGGTCTATTTTTAATGCGACACCCAGATTTTATTGAGCTCAGTCACTGAAGCTGAGCGTGCGGCTGAACGTTCACCCTTTGTACCACAAAGGCCATGGAACTTCCTTAATGCCACGCCACGGAAATGATCCGATTTTCAATTGAATTCTGTTTTATGAGTGCTTACCAGCTGCTTGACTAAAATAATACCCCGACACCGCATTACACAACTGGGATTCTTTGTCCACTCTTTTCTTTTGTACAATCGTGATGCATTCGAAGGCATAAAGCACCACTCGGTGTTCTGCTAAATGACAGTCTTACGTTACCCTGTGACCTTCTTCACCCTGTCTATCGAGGTCATCCAAAGCAACTGCACTTTCAGAACAGAAGTTATTGCCTTATTAAATGTAATCCACCTAAGTCCTAGCACTAGTAAATTATTTACTGCAATACACTTGAGCAATGTTAGAAGGCAATAATAAATAAGAGTGTACTCCAAAGGACCTGTGGTATGCTCCAGGCACTTCTCAGCTGGAATTGGGCCCAGAGGACAAGAAAACAGAATGGAAACTGCTGTGGCTGTGCTATATAAGATTATTTATATAGTACCTCAAATAATATATAGCTTAATTAGCCAGTTGTTTAGTACTTCCACACTTTCTGTTATTCTGCCATTTTATGCATGCTCTGAGCTTCTCTGCGAAGCCATTGCCCTTTGGTACCTCAAACCCTTTTGCAAGTCCTGGCTTTCTACCTGCAAAAAATACAACCAACGATCGTCTCTTCCCTGTCTGCTCCTTCTCTGTAATCTCTTATCTTGAATTGCAACCCACTGACATAACTCATTCGCGTGCTGCGGTCATGCCCACAAATCACACCATAAACTAGAACCTTCCTCCTTTCGTTAAGGAGTGGCTGGTCCTACCCCCCTCCCGTGGGGAAACCGGATCCAGCTCCTTTCCTGTGTGCACTGTGTGTGGGCAAAGGGAAAAAAACAGGTCAAAGGCTGAGCAGCCTCAAACCCAACAGCAGCGAGATGATGGTGACACACACGCGAGGTTCACTGCACCTCCCGGCACCAGAAGCTGGGTGAAGCACATGTCCCCTGGTATCCACGTGGCTTCTTTCTTTCTAACAAAGTTAGCGGCAGGAGCACCATGCTGGGTGGATTTACCACTGAAGGTCTCTCCCCCCAGGCTTCGGTGGGGTATCAGAAAAGCAGAGCATGAGGATACATAGCAGCTCCTCCTTTCCCATCCTCACAGTCTGCAGACAGCTCTGGTGTCCTACTGCTGTCCCCGTCCCTTCCCTGGAATGTCCCTTGCCCATTATTATTATTTTTTAAAAGAAATAATTCTCCATTTTTCTTTCCTTCCTTACCCTAAGCATTCAATTTTATATGCATGTCCACATATGTACACACAGATTATGTATGCATAAAGAAAATCTCAATAAAATTAAACACCAAAGCAACAAAACAAAAACATATTCTTCCATTACTGGACCAAAGAGGTTCCAGCAACACCATAACATCTGCTAACCATCAGCTGGGGTGCACTGTGGTTAATACATGTTGCTCAGTAACCATAAAAGAGATACTTTGATAGCTACAAAATTCAGATAGTTCGGAGTATATCACTGTATTGCTTCAAGAAGAATTTGATTACGGGCAGCAACTGGTTTGTGTGCAGACTGAGAATGTTTGGTGAACGGAGCACGGCTTAGCAAAGCTTGGCTTGCTCGTGACAAACTCCTTCAAACCAGGAAACAATTGGAAAATATCCCCCACCAGGAGAAACTGGTCATGCTTTGCCATGAGGCTGGAAGCCACTCAAACTGAAACCATTTCGCTTCCTTTTTTTTTCTCTCTGGTGTCCTTTGGGATTGCCGCAAGCGTCTCACACCAATGTGCGTTCCCGTATTTGCAGAACTAGCGTGTGCAATAGCACAGGCTCTTAGCATCTCGCCTGTAGATAAGCAAACGCAGAGTGGTCCCAATTCAGTGACAGCTGCACAGCAAGAAAAACACCCACCACCCTTACTAACAAAAAATGTGAGCTTCTGAAGCCCAGGCTTTACCTTCTCTAGCAACACAGTTACACTGTCAATCCGTATCACTATCAATTCACCTTCCCCAAAAGCAGGAAGGAGTAACAAAAACGTCGAGCACTTTTGCCAGTGTGAAAAACAGCTTTTCAAATCCTTGTCAGATTTCGGTTGTTCAGAAATGCTCGACTTCCTAAAGGGAGCTACTGCAATACAACATGTTTCACTAGGACCTGTGGTTGAAAAGAAAGCCTGTAGTTTCAATATTCTCTTCTGCATGGTTATAAATTATTATTTTAAGCCTGTCATGCAAAATGCAAAAGATAGTTCCTTGGTGGGGAGTGTCGATCATCTCAATATTTGAAATACAACTCCACTGCATTGTTGTGTAATCATAGAAAAGAAAAAAACACGCCTATCGTAAGGTTTTGCTTCTTTTCACGCACAAATGCGACTCAAATGACCCAGAAGTCTCCCCCAAACTAGAAAAGAAGATGATAGCTGGCCAAAGATAACAATCAAATCAAACAACACCCTGACAGTGCTTGAGTCATTTAAAACGAGACAGGACAAAGCACTGAAGAATGTACCACAGGGAACAACTTGCACTGAGGAGGAGACAAGAGAACACGATTTTGGCCCTGATACAGCAAAGCACTTAAGCATGTGCTTAAGAGCTTTGCTGTATCAGGGCCACCATGAGCCAGATTTTCAGAAAAATCAGAAAGGCACCTCTTCTTTCTGCGAGGATAGCACAACGCATGGGTGAACCGAGGGCTCTACATTACCTAGGCACGAAATGTGCATTTGCAATTCTTTGAGGTGCTTGCAGGAATCAGGCGGCTTTTACAGACGTGATAGCACCGTGCCTATCCTAGAAATCGTCCTCACACTTTTCAGTTTTCACAATTAGAAAGTCATAGAAATGACGGCTTCAAAGGGTCTTGCTCTCTGCATTCCTGTGCTCATCTGAATGCTTCCTCCTTGTGCAGGAAAATAACACAGCAGCTCCGCTTTGTTCCGCTACCTATGAAGAACCTGGAAGGGTTTTCAGAGGAAGCGTGTTCCTGTTTACTCTGAACATGTTGGTGAAAGAAACCAACACGGTGATTCCTCCCCTTCAACTATGGGTTTTTTTTGGGGAAGCCACAATATTCTTTAAACCAAGTGGTCAGGACAGACACAGGTTTCTGACGCGTTTGTGGAAACTGGAATGTAGGTCTATTAATAATTCAGGTCTTGGCACAATTTACATGAATGCCGCTGTGTATATAGAGAAAATATGCTTTTTAAAATTCAGGTTTTAATAGAAAAATTATGCCTGATACAAATTCAGTGGAATAGTTCTGATTTCTGCCTTAGTGAGAGGTCTCACACTTGTCAAGTCCAGCGACGCAGGAACCGTGGCTGTTTATCTGGGTGCCTCGTTGCCCCCACTGCTAAGAACAGAGGCATTGAGCAGGGAGGAATCCCTAAATAATAACAGGGGGAGTAAGAACAGGCTCCTAGCTTGTGGAGGAGCACTGTTTAAATGCTAATATGAAGCTCAAAGTTTCTAAGATGATGTCTGATTTCTTAGGAAATCAGGGACACTGGAATTCTACCTCTTTTTCGGTTTTGTTTTTAACTCAGGCGCACTCCCGCGAACAACAGGAGCCTTGTGCGCCGGGAGGTACGGGCTCGGAGCTCTTGTGCGTGCATGTTCCCAGCGCCCGGCTTTCCCCAACAGCAGAAACTTTGCTTTGTTACAGCCAAAGCTACCAAGCTTTGCTCTTTACTTCAGGCTGTACAGAGGATGCTTTTAGCCCTGAAGGGCTCTGGTGTGCCAGCGGAGGGGAGAGCCACCACGGCATCTCTCTGTCTTATTAATAACGGAGCCAAGATCACCAAACCCTTTCACAAGCACATACACAGCAGGCTGACACAGTGCTTCTAAAAGGATAATCTTTCATCCAGCTACTCAACCTGACTGCCCTTAGCCCAATAAAACACGAAGGAAAAATAAAACCACCTCTGAACTGCCTTTGATTTGCAACACCAGTAACAGCTTACTGTTAGGATAGTAGCTGCTAATATATGAAATTTCTTCTTTATGCACATTTCTCCCAGGATACTCGCTTGCCGGTTTACAGGCATTTTCAAATGACAGTGCTTCACATCCTCTAATGTTATTGCTTAAAATAATTTCCAGTAACTTAACCCAAACTTGTAACATTTTTACCACTTCCTCTTTGGGGCTTTCAGGGTTGCGGTTGCAAATTTAGGAGTTGTGTACACTACTGAAGATTAGGAAAGAGGACAAATCCTTTCAAGCTTCAGCTCTTCTAACCTTTTGCACTGGACTGCTTTTGGTCACTTTGATCTCTAAGGGATTCGTACTCTTTAATACGAACCGAGGAGCTCTGCCAAACAACACAGTTCTGCATTCCTTTGCTGTGGGACAAGTAACCTAGAAAATCCAGCCCCTTACTGCAAAACTTCTTGCAGAGTTTTTTTTTCCAGTGCGGGTTAGTTTTCAGATTTTTGGGTACTATTTTGAAATGGCCAGAGTGATCTTCCCTTCTAACCTAACTGGCTGCTCGGTGAATACAATTACACTGAATCAGGATGACACGGGTCTCTGTAAAGCAGAATTCCCCAGCAAAGCTTACTTAACATCTACATTCAGTTCAAGTGGTTTTCAAACAAAACCAAGAATCACCGGTATCTACAGCACAGCAAAAAACAAGCAGGTTTGGAAGGCATTCCTATAACTCATTGGAAAGTAAACATCAGCGTGATGACGTCTTTGTGCTGCCCAATGCAGAATTATTTTTTCTTCTCAGATATACATCACGTACCAACAAAAACATTATTTCGCAAAGAGAGTGCAAACTTTTTCTACATCTGCAATTATTTTATCAGCAAAAATCATACACAAAAGTCACTGAACCCTGCTGAAAAGAACAGTATCTCATATACATATTGTGAGGCTATTTCATGAGAAAACACCAAAACAAACAGAATTTGCAATTATAACTCACACGCATTGCACATGAGGCCGGTGAGCAGATCAGAAAACAGCACAAACACTCAACTTGATATTTAATAGTACGTTACCTAGAAGGCTAATGCCTAAACGAGAGAGCCCCTGTCTCAGTCCTTCTCCCAGGCTCTCTGGAAGCTGCCTTCTCCATTCTTCTTGTCTGTTGTAATGCTCCTCATCCAGTGACAGCCTATCCATATTCCGAGCAAGACTTGTTGCCAGATTGGTAATTGATGTCAGTGTACCTAAATACATGGAGATATACATTTGGGTCTGGATCAAAGTGCTTTAATTTAAAACACGGAGACGTTCTATGCCTCACTGCAATACTGAACTTACGAGCAGAACAGGAAGTCAACTGAAAAGCTGCCCACGTGTAACATGCTTGACTATTTGTTCAGCATCACCACGCTGCCTCTACGGTCCCTGGCACGCCTTTTACACCAGCTTGCACCGGGTTTGCCTGGCCGGTGGGAAAAGCAACTCCCTGCCCCACTTCCCAAACTTCTATAAGGCTAAGCTAAAGGGAGGTGGGGTGATGGAAATGTAAACAACTATTTACACAGAAGGAGCCCCCCGAGGAGGCGTCCCGAGGGAGCGTGGAGCAGCAGCGGGCGGCTGACGGTCTCTGCGGGCGGCTGAAGCCACGCGATGGCACTGTTTATACAGCAAAACAAAAGCTGCTCCTGTTCTCAGGCCAGAGCAGCCCTGCTGTCAAAACCTATCCACGTACTTACACAGTCATGACAACTGTATCGACGACTTTTTTTTTTTTTTTAAAGAAATAATAAATATGATGAGGCGACAGAGTGTAGGATTTCTGATGGTTAGCAGAAGCACAGAACACCTTTAATATTTCTGCAGTTATCACATGAAATACTGGCTGAGCCAATCTCTGTTTCCCACTGGGAGGTTTAAAATTCTGAAGTTTCTGAAACATTCTTGCACACTGTAGTTAGGCAGTGATCTGTTTAATACATAAGATGTTCTGTGTGAGCTTTGTTACGCTCCCAGCACTTCTCCTCAGCCTAGCCAGCCAAACAAAGCTGCAATAGGGGTGAAACTTTAACACCTCCTTTAACAACGCACGACAACAAAGCAGTAGTTGGAGCAACAAAGTGAAAGATCTACCTTTGGAAATGTGTTTTACAAATGATGTTGTTCCTCTCGAAACTCCACTGACAAAAGCTCCTGGGCCTCTGGTCAGCCCTTCGTAAGGGAGCCTAAAGAAATCGGCGATGCCATTCCCTATGCTTCTCACCAGGCTAGCCGGGCTTCCCAGAATTTCCAGTGATCCGACAACCCAGCCTGTGGGGAGAAACAAGACACATGTTACGGCTGCAAAAACTGCAGCAGCAGCAGTTGCGAAAAGGTTATTCCTTAATTCTCTTTTTCACACTAGAAGTCGTCGCATTCTGAACTTCCTTTGAGCAAAACACGGGAAATAACTCACCCGCTATGAATTCAGAAATGGCAATCTTTCATACTTCATAAATGAAAGAAATCCTTTTGGCAAACTCACAAATAGCTTTAGAATGACTTCCTTCCAGGAGCTTCCCGTATTTCTGCTAAAAGTGTGCTAGGGAGGCGGATGCTGGAGCCTCACAGCTACGGCAGAACGGCAAGTTCAGATCCCTGGGTCGGTTTTAGACGCTACAAGGCAGAGTCTGTGATTTCACATCCTTATGTGATAGAATTGTGACAGGGAGTTTACACTGATACAATGCACTGCTTTACGGGAGTGTGGAGGTCAATTGCTTGATGGAGTGTTAGGAAAGGCGATGCAGATTTTTGACAAGTGCTTAAGAAGTTATTTTAAATCCACCCCAACCCTTCTAAGCTGATCATTTTCTTTCGGAGTGCAGTGAAAGCCAGACAAATGTCTTTTGCTCAGTACAGTTGTGTAAACAGCAATGACATCTACATGCTGATTAGGTTACTCATAGGGGAGTATTCCTTATGCATATCCCCGGAGAGGTATCTGCGGATCTGGTTTCCTATATAAACGCAAGGTTGCCAGCAGCTTGCTGGATGGCCAAGCGTGCAGCAATCTGTTGCTGGAAAGCTGTTTGCAGGTCTTGTCTTTCTCAGGCTGGTTGGCAGCAGATTTATTAGGGAAATAGTGATGCATAACTTTTTTTTTTTTTTTTTTTTTTTTTGGCAGCCCAGAGAGAGCGATTCAGAAATGGCAATAAATGTTAAATGGGAACTGCCTGGTCTTTGAGCCCCTGTCTCATGAATTTCAAACGGCACTGGCAGAGCGACACAAGGCGCGACAGGGCCAGGAGACTGAAAGATGGACAGACTGGCCTCCTGCTCTCCTGCCAAGGGCCCTTGATCTGTGCTGCCCTGCTCATTCCCATCTCGTCACCGCAAACTCCTGCTATCCAGATGCTTTTCTTATTTTCTAGTAACCCCTCCCAGTCACTCCTGTGGAAGGCTGAATCATGAAACTGAACAGAAGAGAAAATGTTACTCATATGAAATGAATTAATCTCATACTATCATTCTAAGCTCCCAGAAAATCTATTCTTCTTGTTAAATCTGTCCCACATTTCAGCCCTGGCAGGTTGAGAGCTCCAATACATGTAGTATAAAAAAACGGGAAGCACGGTGGACATAGGGGAGAGGGTGGGATGGGCTGTGAAAACAAAGGAGTCCTACTGGCAACGTGACGAGCAGAGCAGCAGCGAGTGCGGCGGCCCCGCCGAGGAGCATCCCCTGGCAGCCCTCCCCTGCCAGGGACCCGGGGAAGCCAGTGCTCCAGGCTGGCTCTGCGACTCCCTCGCTGTAGTATTCTCAACAAATTATTCCTGCCACTGTGTGAAGTGATGAAAAGCTGGAGGGGTGGGGAGGCGTACACAGATGGAATAGATGCTCCTTCTGCTTTTGCTGATCAATAATGTTGCAATAATCCCTTACAACCAGAGAGATTTTTTTTTTTCCCAAATGTCCTTGGTTCAGGTCAGACTACCACTTCTGAAAGCATGCTTAGTGATTATATCCACTAATATGAAATAATTATGACTATATTAGCAGAAAGCCACCAAATTTTCCTTATAGGCCACTATAGGGGTTAGATCTGGCTGATACCACTCATATTTTAAAACATAATTTTGTTAACTTTTCAATAGAAGGGAACTTAATGAGAAAGGGATGGGAGATTTCCACTGCAAGTTTTGCTAATTTGAGACAAGCAATGCTCATCTGAGCAGAGGTCTCCAGCCCTGTTTGTTGCTTACAAGACCTGGATTCTGGCCGCTCCTCTGCAACGCATGGGGCAGCCCGATACACCCACTTTTGCAGGCTTTGGGGCACATCCTGCCCCCTCCCACAGCGCAGCAATGGTCTTGCACACAGCTAAGGGCAAAATGAGCCCCTGTCCCTCTTGGAGCAAAAGGCTGTATGGGAATGCTGCTTGTGCAGATGCTACCACCATCAATGCATGGGTCAGGGGTGAGCAGAAGGGGGTCAAACAACCCATCGTTTTCCAGATTAATGTGGTTAAAATGCAGGAGAGTGAGGTCCTCTCCCACAAGAGCCCAATCCAAGAATCCTTACCTGACGGCGAGGAAAGGAGTCAGGGTTTGCAGAGCATATAAAGCTTTTTGCTCGATTCTTTCCTCCTTTTTAACTCTGGTGACACAGTCAGCCTTTTGACAAGTGCCACAAGCTCTTCAAATAATGCACCTTCTTTGCCCAAGCAAATATTAATCAACACAATTCACTATTTTAATTGTAGTAACCCCTTTCAAAAAATACATTTTAGGCTTAGTGCTTTGAGGGGGATTTAAGTAGTAACTAAATATATGCTTATTCCTGAAGAGAAGTTCCACTGAAGCAAACTTTATTTTTTAATATTTAAACCTGCTTGATTTCAGCTATATGATGAGTCCAGAGCAAGGGGTGGCCTGTGCACTGCTGCACACTGCAAGGGTAGCACAGGAGGAAAGACCAAGAGCAAGCTCAGGAATCCCTCACTACACCATGTGTGCCTCACCTGGGATGCTGCGAATGAAAAGCCAGTATAACCCCAATTTCCTGCTGCCGTCTATCTTGTATCACCACTCCCAGCCACTTGTGGGGAGAAACATTCACACCGTGAACCATAGATTTGGCCCCAGTTTCACTCTTAATTAGCAAGAAACTAAATGTGCTCTTCTGTACTACAGGATTTGACCGTAAAACAAATCCAAACAAGTAACAAAAAGAAAGCCCTGCACGTTTTGTAAGCAAAATAACGCAAGAAAATAACGAACCAGTGCCCAATGTCCTGGTGCACAACTGTGTACACAGTTGCCATCATCAGCTATGCGAGTCAGGTAAGCACACAGCGAAAGAGCAGGTCAGCATCTCTATTTATAAATAGCCTGAAATGCACTTGCATGGTTTTGGAAACCATCCACAGAAATCAGGTCACAGCTATGCTCGCAGCACAAATGGAAGCATCAAGATTTCAGAAAATCTGACCATTAGTATTGCAGGAAAATAAACCCTGTGTTTCAGTGTGGAGTGAATTACTCGGGTATGATCACGGAGGAGCATCCTCCTGTCTCAGGTACAAATTCCATTCCACGCTAAGATGCAGCAGAGACCAAATTTCATTATTTCTCAATTAATATTTATGGGAAACAGAATGTACCTGCTAACCTAATAGACTAATTGCTCACTATTGATCCTATATGGAAGAAAGTCAGTAACAGCAAACTTCATAGCTCTTGGATCAAAGGACAACAAACATCTGTGTGCCAGTTTAGCATGAAGGCTGTATGAAGAAAGACAGATTCCTAATCATAAACTGCAGCCAAAAGGAGTTTTAACAACAAAACAACATTCAGGGCTGTAATTTACTTCTGAAGGCAGAGCAACTTGCTGAATAATTTGATTAAATGTAGTTTTGGGGAGTTTATGTGAGGAATGTGGGTTGATTCCGACTAGTGCTATAATATAAAATGACAAAACCTAAGCCAGCTAGAATACATTTTTATGCTGTGTTCAGGGTTTTGTAAAGCCTTCAGGCGGCTGGCTAATGTTTAGCACAACTTTACAAATCTTCACTGGTGTCTGCTCAGCCATTTTAGTTCCCTTCTGTCGTATGGAAGGACATGAAAGGTGTCTGAAAATATCATTATCAAACAGTGTTTGAGGAAAACAATAATCGTATGGCTAACATCTAGGTTATTCGGCTTGAGAGACAATCACAGAACCCTGGGATCTAATAAAAATGTGACATGTTATGAAAAAGTACCGACCTGCTCTGAAAAGTGCTCCAGCAGCATAATGCATGGCCAAGGCATGGATGAGTTGCCTGGCAGTCGTGAAGATGGGTCCTCGCTCAAACACAGAGAAGGAGAGAGGAGTGTGATCCGAGGCTATATACAGCTTCAACGAAGCGTGAATACTGACAAGGAGATTAACAGGTTGTATTGTTAATTTTCGTAACTTCACTGGCCTGACCAAAGCTCTTGCATGCTCTCTCACTTGCTCAGGCAGTATCAGGGTAGTATCTGAAGTATTCACGGGCTGGCAAGTGGCTTTGATTTCTGGAAGATATGTATCAAACAAAGTCTTAATGTAGTAAACAAAGGTGTCCTCCACATACAGCCGAGCTGGTTTGAGCTCAAAGCTGAGATCGTTCATGTGAAACATGAAATTCTCTTCCTCCGAAAAAGCAATGCAGAGCTTTATAAAGCACTTCTCCTTATAGCTTTCCAAATCTTTGCTACAAACAATGAGGTTGTTCACTCTGGACCACTGCACTGTCTCATTTTTCTCTCCTTGGCACAGCAGGACTGCAAAATGGAAATTGGATTTGCTGTACAACTGATTGTCCAGCTGCAAGTCTTCACAATACACTTGGAGACGATGAAATTGCGGGAGGCCTTCCACGGCGTCCCGCTGGAACTCCTGCGACAGGGCCCTCGGGTAGGTGGTGGCCGGGGCCACGTGGAGGAGAACGTTGTCTGCTGTGAGGCGCAGGAGTTCAGATGACACTCTGTGGTTTGTAATATCATCAAACGCAGCAAGGCTTAACTGACTGATGAACATTTTCAGTGACAGAGTCTGCTCTTGACTTCTAGACAGGAGGGAAAAGAAGTTTTGGTACTTCACGTATTCTGAGTTCACCTGGCATCCTGATTTCTCAAAAAGCCATCAGCAGAGATGTTCTCTATGGGCAGCTCATCGTGCAAATCCTATTAACGTTAATGGGATCTGGGAGCCTTAACCACCACAGTGGGTACCACCCAGGATGGGATATTACACATCTGTGCTAGTTTCTTTCTTATCAGTCAACAGGATAGTTTGGGTAGGAAGGTCTCTATATACACAGTCATTCCCTGTTTGCAGCACCAGATATTAAAGCAGCCAACAAATAACACTTTCTGATAATTCATGTACAGCCTCAGCTGTTACAATATTTTCTGTGAGCTACTACTGAAGATCAGTGTTACAGATAATTAATTTTACATCACAGGCAGTGAGTGCCCTCCAGTGAAGCTACCACAGCATTTTTATACCGATGGCATTGAGGGCTTCCCCCTCCAGTGTTAACTGCCCATTGCCACGTTTAACTAGCAGGCAGGCTCTTATGTACTGCTGATGACCAGTTTCTCAGGGATTCATACTTAATTGCAGTGCAAATAAAACCAGTAGAACAAATTCCCCTTTAATTGTAACAGCATCGCTGGAGGCCAGCCATTCTGCACCTTGGAAACAGGCAGTGTTATAATTGCACTTGAATGGAGCTACGGACCAGGTTATGGTGTGCTGTGGAAGGGGAGAAGACCTCTAAAGAATGTCATAATCAAGCACAGTTAATTACTGACTGCAAGACTATTTCTACAGCCCTTGCACATCAAGCTTGCTACCAACTGTAGTGGGAGCTCATACGATTACAGACAGCAGGACCCGGCTAAATAAATTTTAAACTGATGAACATGCTTAAAATTAATTATGATGGAAAATATCTTTTTTTTTTTTTTTCTTTAATGAACAACTGAGGGCTTCTTTTTGTATCAGACATCTAGTGTTTACCCTAAAGTGACATGACTTTTGATGTTAGATTGTCCTTTTTTAACTGTGATATACAAAGCATAACGTATGGTCTAAACATATGCCATAGAGCATGCAGCAGTATTAAACAAAACAAATAGTTAAGCCACAGTTTGTGAGCCAGTTAACACTCAGAAAGATGACTGACCTCTCAGCACTGTTTGGCAATGCTTTTTATCATCTTTTATGTGCTTTATGTACCTGTTGAGGTTGATCTCGATGGGTCCCACTCTTCCTTCTGGGGCCAAGGTTATGACTATTGTTCCACACCGATGGGCAATGTCCACATAAACATAGCCAAAGCCAGTTAAGAACACAATCTAGTGGAGAGAGTTAGAAATATACAGAACACTACTGAAATTACTGTTTTTACCGTCATAATTTGAATTAATCCTATGAATACCTTCCAGTGAAGATCGTGTACTCAAATCATGATACTGTTCAGGAAAAACAGAAACAGATTCAATACTTCAGAAAATAGCAGCTCTGATAGTTTAAATATTTCAGTTGTACAGCAAGATGAAATTTGCACCTCATCTTTTAACTGTATAACCAAATACATCTTAATAAGAAACAACTTCTCCAGAAATAGGCATGTGCTGGGGAGGGAAGAGATTATATGAGAAAAGAACAAATAAGAAATTTTAATTTGTGATTTTGGATTAAGGAGAGAGGCATATTCCTGGAGCTCTGCAAAATCCCACCTTCTCCTCCAGCAAACAAACCCTAAATTAACATTATGTTGCTATGCCCTAGCTCAGATAGATGACTGGCTGATAGCACGATGCAAAACACATGAAGACTGAAAAATAAGTAACATTTTGGATTCGTGAAGACTTGCTCAACAACTCAACACTGAACACATTTCTAAGCCATCTAATCTGGTTTCATAAGAACACCTTCACAAGCAAGGTGCTGCCACAAAGAAATGGCAAGAGTCTGTAGGAAAGCACAAAACATCTAAAAAGGCAGGAAAATGGAAACCTGACAACAGGTTTGTGTCTTGCTTACAGATGTGCAAACTTTCGTTCTGAACAAGTTGTCCTTAGGAATACATATTTTACTTAAAGAAATGACGTATTGTTTTTGGAGCTTAATTCTGCAATATTTCTGTGCAGGTTTTATGTTTTTCCAGAATATAAAAGATTAAGGTCTTTTTAGGTTTGGAAAGCTCAGATCAGTCCTTGTTAGAGCAAGCTGGCTTCTGTTTTCTTGTAGGGCTACTATCAACACAATTGTTTGCTAGATTGTAATGACGGAAGCTATAATTTAAAGGAATGCAAACTCAAGGAATAATGCAAAGATAATGGGCTAGCACAGGTAAAATAAACGGTTGTTTGTCTTGAGTAATCTTTACTGCTCTAAACAAGTCACCAGAAGGAAAAGCACTTGGAAGTTTAGTAGGATCAGCACTTAAACTGATTCTTATTACACTACTTATAATAACCTTGTACAGATAATGAAATTTCATTCATCAAGTTATGTCTTACTCTTCAGAGAATTACATAAGAGAATTTCTAATTTTGATATGTCCATTTTAATCCTTTGCTTATTTGAAAGAGATTTGCAACCCTGTACGATGGAGAAAAGAGGCTATTTACTGAATTTTCAATACACCCTCCTCATTATTCTAAAAACCCCTCACTATTCTTAAAGATTGTTAATTTTAATTCCAATTTCAGATTATTCTGATGATAAATACCTTAATTTTGGTGAATTAATAAAATTTCCTTTCTAACAGAATAAGAAGTACCTATGTGTGGCTAGGTAGAAAGAGTTATTTCACAATCTGAACCAAGTTGTATGTGAAGCTATTAGCATATTCTTTATTTACTTTTATTTATAGTTTTCTGAAAGACTGACTGAGAAATCCTGGGGAAATTCTCTAGGTGTAAACCCTAAAACTTCAATAACAGAAGGCTACACTTTTTATTTGAAGAGTTCTTCAAGTAGACAATGATCCCCAAATGTTGTCTTAGCATCTAATTCCTTCTAGGAGCCAGATCCTTATAAAGAACCCTGGTCTGGCATAACATTAATGACTGAAATTTGAAACCTTGCGTTGCTCGACTGGCTTGCTGAAGGAAACTGAACTACTTGCTATAGAACATAACACTCAATAATCAAGAGCATTTTGTGATTGGTCCCCAGGGAAAACATCTGAAACTAGTATTTCTTTCAAAGAGCCAAGCAGTTTATGTTGATTCCATGTAAACTAATGACTTCAAAGATGGAAAAAAATTCCCATCAAAAAGAATGACTCCAGTCAAGGAAGTTTTCATTTACCTCAAAACAGGAGAAAAATAACGGAAGGAAAGAAAAGGGGTTTTTTTGTTTTGTTTTGTTTTAGAAAGACACGCGTAGCTTCTGTGAAGACACCGAGGGAGAATGACAGTCATGATTCCTACAAGATGTAAAGGCAAATATCCTGTGATAATTAAGTCACCAAACAAGGACTTTCCTGGATCCTGTGGGATTCTTTGCTTACAGGGACCAGAAATTTTCAGGACTGATTTGTCAAGGGAAGGCCCTGGCCTTGCCAGGTTGATCAAAAAGAAGTGAAAAAATTCAGTGCTCGAAAGCATGTATTTTTTATCTAGGTATTTTTAAAAACAGCCAGTGAAGAAGGTAATCTGTATTCTAAAACTTCCACAGCAAGGGGCTTAGGGAGGAGAGGTCCCAAGACTTAAATAAAAAAATCTAAAACCAACAGAAAGGATATGCTTATTGCAGAGGAATAATAAACTGTCCAGGTCAGGAAGAAAACCATTTATGCTGGGAACGGGGAAACAGTTTATAATGATTTACTTGTGTTCCTTGATTGTTGATGTCCACAAAATCACTCCATTCATTTACTAATTCATTGGATGACATCACTTTCAGAAGAATGCTGGGTAACAAATCTCGTGTTTTGCAATCTGGATAGCTGGAGACTTGATGGTAAAGTTCATGATGAACGGAACTTTCAGCTGGAATCCTTCTACAATAAACTTCAAACTTTGGTGTATCTGAAATTTTATAAAATATATAAGATTAAGGCTTTCTAAAACCTGTATGAAATCAAAACTCACTTATGCTTATACCAACTAGGAAGTTTCTGCCTGAAATAAATAAAACCATTACTTTTCTATTGGTTGGAGTTCTATGCGTTTGTGGGTTTTTTCCCTTTTTTATGTTGTTAAGATTTACATTATGGTTCCACTGACCATTACATTAACATGCTGTAGGTGGAATTTTGGCAATATGTTTTTCGTGTTACATCTGCAAATCCGAGGAACTTTAAATGTTCCATGGGATTGAACTGATGTCAAGAAAACTCCACTGTCTACTAGTTTCCTACAGCCAAGTCACCTTGACAGCTGGAACCAGGGAGACCCAAAAGCCAAGAGTCATGTAAGTTCATACTCCTGACCACACGATTAGCTCCGATAGCTTCCAGGCTTCAGTCCTTCACTTGGAGATAAACCTTTATGAAGGCACTAAGTTCTTGTTATAACCAAAACACCTACTGAAATCAACTTGGTATTGGAGATACAGTAAAATAATTTATACGACAGTACACTGTTTCTAATCACTGCATGCTACCTACCTTTGAAGTTCTCTTTGACAAGCAACGGAACCGAGCACCTGTTGTGGATAATTATACGAGGACTGGGATCTTCTGTAAGCGTTAGGTATGTTACGCCAAGATGCTCTTGGTAAGTCAGTGCTATAGCTCTAAAACAGAAGCAGATATGCTTGAATATGCATGTTTTGGATAAAATCTTTACATATTATTACCCTGGACAATTAAAACCATTCAAAACTAGCACCTGTAAGATTCTTTATGAGAAAGTTACAATTCCACAGATATTTATATCCATTTAGGTAAGTACATATCTCCACTGAGAATCAGAATTAAACAGAAGAACACATGGAAATAGCATGAAAAACAGCACTAGAGAAGAAATCACTTCACAGAGACTACTCATGAGTTAAATTGAGCACGTGTGTTTGCAAGATGAGAGCCCGAGCCAGCAGAGAGTTATATTAAATTAAAAACATGAGACTGTAGGCCCAAATTTTCAACATAAATCTTTAAAATATTCCAGAAGAATTTGTAGCATACTTCTCTGATACACATGAAAGATATTTCTAACAAATCTGTAAATCTGTAACTGATGGCTCCCCTGGAATGATCCACAATGCTATCGTCCTTTCAAATGTCAACATTACGGATCATCACTGCATAAATTTCCAAAATGAAAATAAATTAATTTTGTTTTACTCATTAGCTACATAAAATGTCTTCATGCATGAACACAAATTCTTTTTTGCATGTGCAGATTTCTTGGCTATTTCTAAAAAACTTCACCTCACGGTGATTTTAAAAATCCAATCAGTCTGAATATTTGATTAAGAACACGAAATCCTCTATGCCTCTCTCAGAATTATAAGGAATCCTTATAATTCCTTGTTTTTCCCATTTTAAAATTATGTAAATCTGAAGTCTGTGTGAGAATCTTTAGACTCTGCAGGGGAACCGTATGAGGATTTGAATGATATCAGGCACTTCAGGCAAGGGAAAGATCGTATGCCTGGTAATTCACCCTGATGTAGCTCCTTTAATTTCAGCAGATTGCTTCTTGTTTATACAAATATAAGCATGAACAGATTCCGATATCAGGTCTGAGAATTGAAATTGGGCATCTGACAAGTCTCTGAACTGTTATTTTGAACTAGCTGGATGCATTTGTTTGTAGGTGGAATGCACATTTGGATATTTCAAGCTTTAAAACTTGGAAATCTTTCATTGTTGTAGTCCCAAAATAGTTTCATCCCTTTTTTGCTTTTCCTGTTTATCCTCTTATTATCCTTACTAAAATAGATTTTTACCTTTTATAAACAAAACCTATATTGTTGTATTGTTTTCTTTCACACTGTTCTTGAACTCATAAATTGTTACCCACAAATTAAAAAAGACCATAATCTCGAAAATAAAGTTTTAATGCTCTTATTTTTCACGTGTGTAAAAAAATAGCAGCCAATACATTATAAAAATCGTACAACTTGTACATCATCATAACATTAAACCATTTATAATAAAAGCATCAAAACCATGAAAAGATAACAATTTTTAAATTAAAGTAAGACTTGCCTTTACATATGGGGGGCATGTGTTACTCTTACTTTTGCACTAATATGGTTTCTTACTAGCTGAGGCTTTATAGCAACAAGCAAAGTTCATTGTTCGTGACTGTTCAGCATACAGTACCTGGTACAAAATCCACTTTCACTACAACCCCCCGTGGGCACCGCCACGCTCTGTCTAGGAAACTCCTGTTTAATGACAGCTGGTAGGCTCCACAGCTCACAGCCGCCAGCGCAGCCACCTGGGCTGAAACTCAGTAGCACGCGTTTGTCAGTAGGAGGTGCCCCCGAAGCGAAGGGTCCGGTGTCTGACATCAGGTCCCAGCAAGGCACGGCGCTCAGTGCCTTGCTGCGTGGTGCCCCGGCCGGACCGACGCTGAACACCGTGCTGTCTGGCGAGTGGAAGACCTAGAAAGAAAAAAGATGGAAAAAAAAAGAAAAAACTAACCAAGGGTTGCACTAAGTCCACTGCTTGGCCAAGTTCTGTCTCCAGGTCCACTTACACACCAGAACTCTACCAAAAGCAACAGGTACATCACTGTAACGTAACTGTGAGAAGAACATCCATTTATAGATCTAAAACTAAGAATGGATTTTAGCCTCAACATTCTAACCATTCTATGATTCTATGATTCTTCCAATCCCCCATCCCACAAAATTCACGATGCACAAATGTAGATATGAAGAAAACTAACCCAGAAGCAAACCAAAACAGAAATAGGGGACTTGAAAAATTTGTTTATCTGCCAACTCCTCTAGCAAGTTTGACCCTGAGAATCCTTTCCACATATTTTACTATCGATGTAATCTTCAATAAATATGTATAAATGGTTGATTAAAATATATTGACCATGCATACATTTTGGTTCCTGTAAGCTAGTCTTTGAATGTACTGTGCGATTATTAGAAAACTGATATTCACAATTTGATGCAGTTCACTGAAATACATAAACTCTGGGCACGTCCCTCGTTCTGCAGCTTTGTTCAGATAACTGGAATCTTCCCAAAAGGATAACAAAAAGTCTTCAGCCTGCCAGGCCAATATACCTCTTTTACACACGAACTCAGTAAAAATTCTGAGAACAATTTCAACAGCTACTATGGATTATGCTGCCTAGTTTACAGAAATGGCCATTAGTGCCTGAACAGATGGAGAACAGGCAGAACTAATTCTGCAATGTGCAAGAATCTCCTGCTTTGCATAGATTTCTGATCACAGTTAATTACTGGAGTTGAATTTACCCAGAATTCTGGTTTTTTAAATTAAAATTATATAGAATACTCTTAAAGTTTTCTGTTCAAGTTCTGCTATATGCAGTCGAGACCATACAATCGAAACACCCACGTGCTGCAGATGACAAACACAACCAGCATCCACAGTACTTTACCTCTTCTCCTGAGCGGGGTTTGGAAACAGAAAGCTGCGGCCTATAATAGATTGGATATGATGTATCATTGATTATTGTTGTCTTATCTTCTATCTGCAGAATTTGTATACCTTGTCGAACCATAGAAGAAATGCAGAATTGACACAACTGTAAGATAAGAAAAATGATGATAAAGTCACACACAAAACCACAAAAGGTATTGAAATATAGTGACAGAACTGCCATGTTCTTTTGAACTGGGAAATCCTGTCTATATTCATGCACTTTGTAGCTGCAGCCACATCACATACTTCTGAAGTTGTCTCTGTCAATATTTTCCAAACAAGATTGATAATTCATTAATTTTTTTCCAGGAGATATTATATTATCTTGATGAGTTCGGCAGAATGTTTTTGACCATCTACTTCTTTAAATTATACTTCATACATTGTTTATACTCTCATTATGTTTTACACGTATTAACAATTAGGGAGGAGCTTTTACACTACATACATTTGATTGTTTGCATCTGCTATATGACTTTGTTTTGAAATTATAAATTTATAAATAACGATAATTTTCTTCTAACCTTTTGATGACCTGGAAAAGCACCAAGTTTTATTTCAGCTTCAAGAAAACCTTCTTCATCCAACGTTACTACTTCCCCGTTATCTGCATCCTTCCATTTCGGGGAGGTCATGTTATGAACCAGTTTAATTGCCACTGACTTGTGCACAGTATTAGTGTTTGCCCAGTATATTCCAACCTGAAAAGCTTCCTGCAAGTGAAAAATGACCGATTATCACTTGTTGACAATTTGATACACTTCTACGAGAGTTAAATGTAGTTTCCAGTATGAAGCCAATCTCATTTCCTCCCTTTCTCCCTCTGATTCTTTTTAAGCAGTACAAGGACAGATGAAGCCACAATGTAGATATGGGACTGATCCTCACAGTGGAGTCAAGACCATAATCTACAGTGAGCCGTGTTAATAAGCAGACCGTTTGTTTATTAACAGACATACATGGGGGGAAACAAGAAGGTGAAACAAACAGGAAGTATCAGATTCTCCAACTGGGACAGCCAAGCTGCTGTGTCAAATTATTTTAATTCTTTCAAAAATAAAAAATATTGGGGTGATATATAAAAAAGTATGTGAATGGCCAAGCTAAGGTAAGTGAGAAGATCCATTACGCACAACTCTGAATTCAGGAAGGCAGGCATCCTAAAGAATCGTCCTCGTATGCAATTCACCCTATCAAACCTTTCTCGGTAGCACAGAAGCTATGAAACAACTCCACCCAAAACCCTCTCAAACCAAACATTCCTTCTAGGTTGTCAGCTGTGCTACTGTGGTCAACACACTTCCCAAGGGATAGGTCAGCAGAGCAGGGGCCAAAGTCTACATTTGGCCTTTATAGCCGTTTACGTGGGCTGCTACGTTATGCCCACGTTGTGGATCCGTTGGCTGGACTGGGAGGAAGGAGAGAAGGCTGCTGAGTCAGGTGGCATGCAGGTCTTCTTCCACAGTATCTTACGGACAATTTTTAACTATGCAATTTTAAGATACGTTGTCTTTCAAACATTGCTATCAAGTACGTTGTGCTACCCACTCGGTGGCTCAGTCGCCATGGCAAATTTCTGTTATTTCTGTTCCTCATCATACGACTAACAGACATAGTAACTGGCAAGTGGGAATCATTCGCATTAATAACCATTCTGCAGAAGCAGAGTGTTTAGTAGAACTGTGCCTGTTAACATGAATGACAAAGTTACCTCGAAATTGGGAGGTATAATTACTTTCCCCGTAGGTACTTGAAGTACAATCTTTTCTCCTTCAAACAGCCAGAGATCCCACTTGGACTGATTGATAAGCAAAGCCCAGGGCAGAAGTTCTATCAGCAGAGTTCTAACACATGGTTTCCACACCGACAGTTTTACCCGCATTGGGCTATCCCACTGGGACAGCTGTTCGCTGCTGTTCAGAAATAAACAAACAGAAAAAAAATCAAAGGAATAATTAATTCAAGATTGCAAACGATAAGTTGTCATTTTCAGAAATTTGCCAGGCTCTTCTGGTTTTGAAACAGAAAAGCAATCTCCTCTTACCTTATCGTTCTAGAACATACTGAGATGCCGTCAGACAGATCTAGCTACACGTAGGCTATAAAGACATTTTTAACTGCATAAACTCAATCTAAATTTGGTCAATTAAAGAAATGCCGAAACAGAATTACCACTATCCTTCAGAACTAAACCCAGGACTTTTGTAGTCATAAAATCACATTTCGTTTTTTTTTCAACAACTCCTCCCACAGCAGCTCCCTGTTTCTGTAGTGAAACAAACAGCTACTGAAGAACCAACAGCCTCTAGAGCTGCAGTAAAAAATGTGCATTCACAAAAAAATTGTTCCTTTTTTTTTTAATCCTTGCTGATGCAATCTTCTAAGTGTAATCAAGGGCAGCCCCTAGAGTGACCTCAATTTTTTCCCACCTGCAACAGATTCTGCAGCTTATGTATCGGAATCATGTAATTACTGAAAACACATTCAGTGTTGATCACATCTAGTCTTCCTGAATGTGATGACAGGTTATTTGAAAAGGCAGTGCAACAACCATGAAGAAGGTTTAGCAAAGAATTACCTGTCTGAATCTTTCCTATTATACGGCCACGCAGGCTGGGGAGGATTAGCGGTGCTATAGAACTCAGACAGTATTTGGTTGACGTTGCCACCTGGATGGGATTTAGTCGCTATCTGCTTAATTAGCGTGGTTGAGATAGGGACTGCGCACTCTGATGGATCATCTTCCTCCCTGTCATTGGAAACAGATTCAGTCACTTACAGAACAAGATCAAGCGTTAGTAGCACTAACATTTTCTTTAACGAAGCCTTCCAAGCGTACTCTGCAGTAGGAACACTCTCAAGATAATCATGGATGAATCAAGTTACAAAGTCTAACAAGTTCCTGAGCATTAGCTGACATGAATGGATTTGTTATGACTCTGTAACGACCTTTGTGTTTGAGACCCTAGAAACTCTTCAGTATTCTCAACAAACATTTCAAGATCATTTAGGGATTTATTTTTCAATACACAAAACCATTGACTGCTTAGGCAAACAAATGCCAACGGATAGGATAGTTACACCACATTTAATATTTCCTAACTTACCACTTCAGGCCACATATGCTTGTTCTGTTGTATCACCTCTGAATAAGCCATACTCTTGGAAAAAATACACCAGAAGTTCAGGTGTAAATTATTTCTTCTCCACACAAATGAACCATTTTTAAGGAGAGTGAGTATTTTACCTGGCTTGAAATGTCAGGTGGTGCGTAAGATCAGGTTCTATATTTTGCAGTGCTTTCTCCTGTCCTTTCCCTGGAACAACTTGTGTTTCACTCAATCCCAGACTTCTTTTCTCTAAATGTATGATAATTGGGTCTGGAAGATGGCTCCTTACAATGAAAAGAGGGCTGAAAACAATCTACAAAAAGAGAAGAATATACCAATTTAAGGTTAATGCTATTCCAGTATTACAACTGTTGAAATAAGCTATTAATAAATCTTTAAAGTGGGTCATTCTGCCCTTAATTTATTCCATGATATGTAAGGCATAAACATTTAGATTTCAGAGACATTAACGCACTTACTAATCGTTGCTGCACATGAGAGCTGGGCTCTAAAGTCAAAATTGTGCACCACACATACGTAATTGAACTCTTTGAAGATGGTACCTGTATACAGAGAGATGAGCAGCATTACATTCAAATTATTTCAGGATTATAATGTTCAAAATTTCATCACATCAAACAGAAGTCTAAACGCAAAGTCCCCAGTTCTCTCAGACATTTTTTTAGGCTATATTGCATATATGAATTTCTAGTCATACCTGAATGACAGTGCTGTGTTCTGTCTGTTTAGAACTTAGACATACATCTCGGGACCAGTCTTCATCTCCTGTAGCTTTCACACTCAGCTCTGTAAGCTCATTGTTTTCTAGGACATACGAAGGCAGCTTCTGCCTGGCTGCAAGGCAGTTGACATGTTCTTTAACGACGGCCTGTCCATCCTGACTGATGTAATGCTGAACCACCTTCAGTTCGATACTTTCGGAAAGGTAACTACAGACTGTCTGTCTTCCACAGATTAGGATCTAAAACACACAAAAATATGCAGCTCATATAGAAACAGCTGTCAAAAAGAAAGGTCAAAATTGAATTATAAAGAATTATCTCCCTATTTTAGGTTTTCTCAAGCACTGCTGAGGCAGTGAACGGGAAAACATTATTTTTATTGGCCAAATGTATGTGCAATTTCAGAGAAACCTAGGCATTAAAATGCTTGAAATGTTCCTAAGGCTTGGAAGAACCATGTAACATCCCCACTTTCCTTCCCACTGAACTCAGCAGTACGGCCCACGGCTGACATGGCTCTGGTTTGTATTTTAAGAATAATATGACAGTCTCTGAATGCTGGGACCTTTTGGAGCAGACATATTGATGTACTTCAGAAGAAAGGTTTCTACTGACACCTCACTTTCCCATCTCAACCCAGCAATCAGACCTTCCAGGATGTTTGCTGTTTTAAACCTTATAATTCCATTAAAAGGCTGTACCATATTTATGTATTTAATTTCACCCACCTAGAAGATGACCAAATTGTGTTCAGTTGTTGCTGTCCATCATATATGAATTATTTATCATGGGACATATCTCTGACTTTTTCTAAGCTATACTGAGGAACAGAATTCCATGTGCATCCCTGCTACAACCATCTTCACTCGCTTTTCCCTAGGGAGGGTGCACACTGACCAAGGGAACTCTCAGCAGGGCTTTCAGCAATGCCACTCTTGTCCGATCCGCTGCATTGCTGTTGCGCAACGTAAGGCGCTCTGCCATCCCCATGAGCTCAACACGTTATGTTCACCACATGCTCTGGCTTCTGCCAGCGCAGGCAGAATGTCTGCAGTGTTATTACACATCTCTTTATAAAGAGAGTATGTGAAAAGTTGCTGCACAGCAGCCCACTTTCAAATGTTAATTTGGTAATTACTTCTTTCTCTTTCAACAATAGAAAGGCCTGAGTTACAACCCCAAATATGATATGGACAGTTTCTTAAAAAAATAGATACATTTTGTTTCTCAAGAGCTTCAAAAATGCAAGAGATTGTGAAACTCGGTGTCAGAACTTACAAACCACGCAAAAGGATATTTAGTGGAACATGCAAAATATGTGCTAGTAATTGAGCTTTTAAATGCTAAGATCCATAACAAAGTGAAGAAGAGAGCTGTAAACATTCCCAAAAATGTCCCCAGAACACTGTTACACTTGTTTTTTCGCAGATCTCAGTAGGAGAGAATAAATAGTAAGGTGACTAATTCGTGAACAGATCCCAGTTTGAATTACTCGTGTTATCTTTTACAAACTGGATCAAATACTTACTTGCTTTTGCACTCTGCTGAACCTTGATAATAAGTGATGCTGTCCGGCCCTTGTACTGAATGGTGCGAATAAAGGTCCCTGCATTGTCCACGCTGAATGGTTCAGACCACCGCCAGTTTCCCCAGCCTTCAATACAGATGTGTAACAGCTGGAAAGAAAGCAGTTACCACCTTCAATACAGAACTGGGGGAAAAAAAAGCGCCTTGCAGTAGGATAGGAATTCCCATGACAGAGAAATATTCTTGGTTTTAAAACAGCAATGCTAAGCACACCAGTTCTCTGAATGACCCACTCATTGTTTTTCTGCGATTTCAGATACAAACAGAAGAATCAACAATACCATCAGACGGCTCTGCATCAACCTGCTTCAACAGTGTATTTAGGATGCTAAAAATCCAGCATACAACTGTTCAGCAAAAAACTGTATGTGGACTAGAGAGCATAAAACAGGAAATAAGAGATTTTCTTTACTGCCCTTGAAATTGTTCTAGAAATCCACCTTCTTTATTGCCAGCAAGGTGATATGGAATGCAGGTCCAGGCCAGATTTTTGGCTTTCAGAATAAGACAGAAAATTACAAATTCCCTTCAAAATAAAGACGGATACAAATCTATTTGTATGTATACTTGTATAGCTCACATATATATGTGTGTTAAACGCAGAACTGAGCATATTGCTGAGAGATGGGAAACATTTCAGCTCTTACACAAACGTGGTGGCAAGTTCAAGCTTGACTGCATGAGAAGAAATTTAACTGCATAATTATACTCCCTGTGTGATTTATTCCGGAAAAGGAGTGGCTTTTTTCCAGTTCAACTTAAATCACTTCCAGAGCAATATAGTCTTTCATCATTTGAAGAGCCTTTCATCCATCTACCCACCATACGCGCTTACCTCTATCCCATAGAGATTCTTTAAGCCAGAGCAGTGAAAATTGGGACTGTTCCATGTAGGTCAATGAAGTTACATAAATTTACGCCAGCTGAAGATCTGGCTATTTAGCTCTGTATAGATCTTTTGTGGCTGTGCAAACTTAAGAATGTGAGTTATATATAAGGGATCAAAGCGGTAAGCATTCTGGGTAAAATTTATTCTTTGCAGAGGGCCAGCACAGAGCCTACGCATCACTTAAGTCCTTTAAAATAGTTATATAAAGGCCTTGTGGGAATTCTCTCTTGAGGGTTGAATTTCACTCTGATTTTGGACATCTGTCATTAATTAATGTAAGTAATTGAGAACAGGATCAGGCCCAAAGTTTGGTTATTTACATGAGAAAAAAATTGAAACTTGTAAATATTATGTTCTCCCATGATTTGTTTTCCAAAAGAGATAGTACTGACCATAGATCTGGCCAGTTCAACTTAGTGAATGGCTGGATGTTGGGTTGTTTTTTCATTGTTTTAAGAAACAACAGCAGCAACAACTTTCAAAGATATTACAACTCAGTAGCCTGTTTGCAATTTGTGGTATCCTCAGCACAAGTTACACACAGAACAATAACATCCATTCAGTGGGTGGCTTTTGAATTTGCAAGAGTGATGACTGTTGCATTCAGATTCAAATTAGTTTTATGCTGGAAGCACAAAGGCTAAATATGTGCCAGTGCACAAATGGATGTGTGCACGCGTGGGCGCAGCTTTACGTTCAAGAAGAGTTGAGGGAAGCTGTCCACTAGGACACTCAAACTCATAAACAAACACTTCGCTTTGATTCTTAAGTTACAGAAAAGGAAAAACAAAACAAAACAATCCAACTGCAGTGGCTGGAATCAGTTCAGCTTCTTACAGAGGCAGCTGGGAATAAATCTCATCACATATGAAACCTAAGAGAAACAAGAAAACTGTTTACTTTGGAGAGACTGGTAGCTGGAAATGACAGCCAAAAAATGAGAGAAGGTACTAAGTGGTCAGTCTCAGCTAGGAAGCACACAAAATATGGTCTGTTCCAAAGACAGATGTCATATAAATGCCATAATTGATGATTAGTAATTGTATGTAACTCCAACATCAGGATATCTTCCACCCTGTATAAACAGCTTTGCTCACAAGTTGAACGTTCCCAAGGAAGATGCTGTCAGCTTTCCCTGAGCAGTCGTTAGCTCCCAAATGCTGCCACACTCATTTTCTTTGTAGCACAACGCTTAGTCTGCATTTAACTTCATGGTTCAGAAAGAATAATAAAAAAGAGCTATCATCATATATTGGCAATTTCTTATTTTATAAACATACTATTTGTATACTGTTACATAAACTCTACATACAAAGGGAAGAGCCTTTGTAAGTTATTTTAAGGGATCTACTGTATTTGTACTAATGACATAACAATATGAGAATTGGGTACTGTGTAAGTTTACTTTTGAGCCAAGAAACTGCACTCCATGAAAATGGAAAGGGATCTCGGGGTGAATCAGTTGTTTAAATGTGACATTTCTGGAAAATGTGGCTAAAAGTAATTAGCAAATGACACTAAGCGACATAGAGATATATGGCAGGAAATAAAAATTGAAGTAATTTTAGAAAATTAAGTAATCAGGTGTTAACATTATGTTAGCAAAAGACGTCATAATAGATGGTGTTAGATACTCAACAAGGCAGAGGTCTAATGTTACAAACCTGACCTAATACTACAGATTTCACGGTAATTGCCATGTAACTCCCTTTCATTTATCAAGCTTTAAGTAAATTCTAAGTATTTATTAGACACTCTTTAAAAAATTCAACAAGTACAGATAAGTATGGTACATATATTAGGAGAAAAGAGAAGTCATTGCAAAAAGGTCCAAAAGATACTCAACTGACTTCAAAAGTATCCTAAGAAATACAACGCAGTGATAAGTGGCAATTTATAGCTTAGAGAGAATTTAAAAGACTATCTGTTGTATATGTGAAGATAGGCACTCATTTGTGTAACCAATTGATTTCTGCATTTTCTGTTAGGGAAACATATCAGCAGATAACACAGAAGTTTTTGTTTTGACTAGGCTTTGCTGGGGTTTGATCTGTAATTCTGAGCCATTATGGATTTCTGTTTTGAGAAGGAAAGAAATTGCCTTCAGAGAGGCAGACTAAGATGAAGCTGCTCCTACTGGAGCGAACAGCTAGA
Organism: Pterocles gutturalis; assembly: GCF_000699245.1. Lineage (NCBI taxonomy): Eukaryota > Metazoa > Chordata > Aves > Pterocliformes > Pteroclidae > Pterocles > Pterocles gutturalis. The sequence goes on along the minus strand of NW_010115068.1, from coordinate 88,225 downwards.
AAAGCTGCACTCTTTATTGCATCTCTGCGCAGAATGTTTCTATGCGCTCCTCAGAATTTAGTTAGGTTTTCAGCTAGATGTGTGAGTGAAGGATACGATCCGAGCAAGCTAAGTGTCAGATGACAAGGCATGAAGACTAAAATGGGGGATTAAAAATGAGACTCCGAATGGAGTCTGTCCAGAAAAGGCAGCATTTTCCAGCTGTGTAAGTAATTTAAAGCTTGTGCCCTCAAAATGCTTAGTGATACAAATTTGTTTTCTACTTTGCTCGTAGATCCACCAAAGTTAACTTGTAGTTAGATCATAGCTGTCTTCTGAGTGAAAGTGGAAAATGCTGTTTGGGAAGGATAAGGGTTATTGCCCTCAGCTCAAATGAGGAGCTGGTTAATGGTGTGGAAGCAGCTGGCTATTTTAAAAGATATGAGACAGTCAGATAAAAGCTGTGATGATGCAGCAGCATTGAGGGAACGGAGACCTGGAGGTGGGAGCTGAATTCTAAGACCTGAAGCTAAAGCAATTTTTAACTGAAAAATGAAAGGAGAAGGATGATCGGTACTTTTTGGTTGTGTTTTCAGGATACAAAGTGGCCCTTGACCAGGATTAGGATTTACAACGATAAAATCAATTAGCATGTGGGAAAACAGTGAATGAAATGTTCATTCTGCACATTGCCAGCTGCGGCAGCCACCAAAACAGTGTGAATTTTGGTTTGGCTTCATTTTCTCCTGGGACATGGGAGATCTGACTAGTTCTGCACCATCACCCCCTGTAAGACAGAAAGCCAGTACGGAGCATAGGAGAAAGCAATTTCCATCACCCCCATGCTGGCTAGCAGAAAAAAGGTCCCACTCGGGAGATAAGCTCTGACCCTCGGGGGCTCCTGGAGGTGTTGAGAGCCCCAACACACCCTGCAAAGCAGGCATGAACCTCCCAGGTACAAACTAGGTCTACACACTGTGGAAAAGACGACCCTTTTGGTTAAGTAACCAAATTACGAGGGTTGATGTGATTCATGGATCATATCAATCCTTATCTGCCCCAGATATTATCTAGAAAGCCAATCACATATAATATAACCATTGATTTTGAACGCAGGACCCCAAAGGAAAGCAACAATACATTTCTCATTACTTGAACAGTGTAAAATAACATAAAACCTTTTTTTTTGTTCTGTAAATGACCTGAGGACAACTATGCAAAGTACAAAAGGTTGTGCAGAGAATCTGTAATGTCCCTGAAAAATAAAACAGGAAAATAACCCAATAATAACTGATACATAAGTCACAGGTTCTAAGGTTGAACCCACACAGTACTGTATATCATCATACACTTTATATAACTCAATACCTGAAAGAATGGCAACTTGGAAACAAATAACAATGAATTATGATCCTGCAGGATATGCAGCATAAATTAAAATTCGGTTTCACTCTTTTTTTGTAGGAAAGCAAGGAGGAGGTTCTTAAAGCTATTTCCAAATCTACAACTGCCTTTAAAAATTATGTTGATAAAATTCTAGCAGAATTTTCAGGCACAGTATAAGAGAAGAAAAACCTTAAATGGGTTCCAGTGAAGGTATTACTAATATACTAGCCACTGCTAATATCTATCCAAGAATTTATAAGTGTATGTTCAGAAGAACAGAAAAGCAAAGGATGGTGAGAAGTGAAAATGGGCTGTTATTATAACCCTGGGAAAAGACTAATTTAAATCCAAGCTTTCCCTATGCAACATTGTGTTCTGCATAGCAAGGAAAATAACGAATTTAGATCCATTATTCTTTGCTTCTTCAGAGGACTCTGCTGAAGTTTGAGTGTGGGGAAAATAATGAGTAATAACTAGCACGTTACAGAGGATTTTTTTTTTCCTGTTTATTCACAAGCAAACAATCTGTGCCGAATACATTCAGGGGACTCTCACATCAATAGCTGGTTTTCACATTTGCTGTGATCCCTAGTGGGATCCTCCGACTGCCTACTGTCTTGTGAGACAGGATTCTTTAACACTGAGTAAACTGCTAGGAAGATCTGATCTCTTCAAACTTCGGAGTTTCACCCAATGTGAAATCATATCCTCCAGTTCTTCTCCTAAAAAATAAAGCTGTCTTGGAGACAAACATGCCTTTTGACACAACTGGGGCCCATCCCACAAAGCAGCTTCAAGATAAGGAGTGCGGAGTGGATCCAATAATAACGTAGGAGCCAGCGTTGTCTGTTGAGCACAGGAGTGATGATGTAGCTTCTCTTCCCTTTTAACAATATCTCACAGACCTCTAACTTTCATTAAAATCTGCGAAAGGAACTCACGAGGTCTGGCACCTTTTGCTAGAATTGCTTAAAGCCTGAAATCTCATCAGGTTTGGACTTAGCCCAGCTCTGAAAGGGACTATATCGTTGGGGTTGTCTTATCCCTAAGGAAGGTCAAAACCTCAAGAAATCTGAGGAAAACATGGGGGATGGAGCAGAGTAGAAGAGTAAGCGTCGGACCTCAGTCTTATTACTGAAATATTAGCCAAAGTAGCGAGACTTGCAGGAATCAGAGTGAAAGTTAAAAGGGAAAGGTTAGGTTGCCTGAAATGTAGAAGATCCGGGCTGGGAACAAATGAAGGAAGAAAGGAGCTTTAAGTTAAGCCAAACAGTTGGAGGGACACCATCAATAGCTGATAAACCCAAATCCTGTTTTCCTAACATGAAAAAGTCAAGCAATTTTTAATTATACCCTATAGTAGCTTCATTAATATTATTTCTAAATGTAAACAAAGCATTATATAACTATCTGCTACTACCAAAAACATCTTATTTTAGGTATACATGTTTAATTGTGTTAAATAATTCAAATGGGCAATTACTTCATCTCTCACTATGCTTAATTAGCAAAAGAAAAATGGAGAATTTTATTGATATGAATGTGAAAGAAATACAATCCTTTTAAAACTATTTATTTTCATTTAACTGAACTGCCTTGCCATACTAAAAAAACATTTTGCAGAGGTTAAATAAAGTATTTCATGGCAACCGCTGCTTCTTAGTGCCTGTGTAACCAGAAACATGAGCCAGCCGAAGTTGTGCAAGTTGGTTTTCTTTCCCAGTAAGAGAATGTGGTATCTAAGACCTTGTCCTAACTCATTTTATCCCCAAGAGTAAGTCAAGTAAGTCAAGTATGAACTAATGCCTGGAGGGAAGTCCCTGACTCCAGAAGTATGGATTATTTCACATTTATCTTACAATCTGCTCTCAGAGTTCTTAAAATTCACTAACTTGGCAAGTTGGGAATTATCATGAGAAATGAAATAATTTCATAACTATGAAGTCATCTAGCATTCCATGAATATGACACTTGGAGGGTTTGTCCATGCTCGGGCATTATTTTGACCTTTGGATAATAAGCCGTTAGATAGTTTTGCATGGAAACACTTAGAAAAGTGGCACAGCATAATAGGAACAACCTGATGTCTTAATTGAGTCGTTGTTTTCATTTCAAGGATTTGTATTAATCATTGAAAAAATGTACACAACAACATTTGTAATAATATTTAAACAAAATTATTTTGTACGATCTAAAATGACAAAGGATTGTGCTGTTTAAACTGTTTAGACGAACTGCCTTCCTGACACATGCTAAACTTACAACGATTTGTATTTAACATTAACCAAATGAACAAGGCTTCCAGATGGATGCCAAGATTCTCTGACCTTTGTAAAGAAAATTTCCTTCTATCTCAACAACATGTAGAAAGCCTGGGCTTCCATATATTTTCAGTGTAATGACCTCAGTACGTCTAAATTTCCCAGCAAGAGATGGCTGTTGAAAAATTTTAAAAGAGTAGAAATATTCTTGAAATTATTCCAAGGGCTGGGACAAGAGAAGTCTAGCCCCCCTGCTAGAAGAGCCTGCTGGCCAGCAATGCGGTTGAGTGAGGAGGAGTGAGCAAGCTGTTCACTTCACCATCTCCTGGGACATGGGAATCCAGCAAGACACTCCTGACTGTTTATCAGCCCAATTCTTCAGTGAATCTGAATCTGATCGGAGCAAAACAGAATGGGGAAACCCTTTGACATCACCAACTTTCAGCTGAAGAATGAATATCTGAAAAATGAATCTGAAGTTCCTACTGTCACATCACTCGCTCCCTAACGTGTGATTTGGTTTTCTGCTGGGCTTTTCCACCTTTCATCCTGCACTTTTATTTTTCATTTAATAAGAAACTTGCATAGCAGCCAAGAAAATGGAATGTTTTGCACTGCTCAAGCCTATGACTGAAAGGACAAGCTAAAGATAAATGTTTTAATACTTAAGCTCTCCAGGTGTTGGATGGCTAATGCCATATGTTGTGCTGGTTGTTTTTAGCAGCTCGGCTGGTACTGACAGAAAGTTATCAGTAACAAGCTGCAATTTTAACTCTTCTACTTTTCACGTTGCTAGAGATAATCCTAATTTTCAAAAACCTTTCCAGTCTGCACCATTATCAGAAGCACACCATTATCAGAAATACACCATAATTAGAACGACACCATTGGCAGAACTATCTAGAATGGTGGTTAAAGAGGATTCTCCCAACTGAATAATTTTAAATAAGTAACCAGAAAATGGATATAAAAACTTGTTAAGAGAAAAGCCTTACTTAATGCTAGCTTTATTTATAATAGCTTTAAACATTTCTTTTTTCATGTGTTTATGAAAAGGTTTAAATGACTTTTTGGGTGGTTGCTACAAAAGCAAGTGATAATTGGTTATGAAATATGGGTCACATTTAGCTCGTTTTATACAAGCTGGTTGTTCCTTCTCCCTCACACAACCAGAGAGCGTCACGTCAATCATAACCTACGTGTGAGTACTGTCACCTGATGAGTGGGGACCCTGTCTTGCCACCTGACACTTGCCCAACTGCCCAGACCAGAGTCACCCATTGGGGTTGCTCACCCACAGGCTGGGGCATTACAGGTGTTCTCCTTGTATGAGAAAACATAACAAAATTTGAAAACATAACAAGGGATGTACAGCGCCTCGAAGTCTCCAAAGGCCCCATCCGTGTACTATTACACCAGCACACACCATTTATAACAACTCTTCTGCCTTTATTAGCCTTCCTTCCTCTTAACTTACGCCTTGACTTCACTGTCAACTGCAACTGTTTACTCTGGCTGAATCTGCTCTGCACGGATTACCGCATTCATGTAAAATTCAGTAGTTTTGCATATCCACCAACTGACATATGAACGAAAAACACAGTAAATTTGCCACCTCTGCTTCCCAGTGAAACTTGAAACTTGTCAGCAGTGAAAGCGGGCACAGCTCCTGTTTAGAATTACCATCCAAATGACACCTTCGTTTTCACATGCTAAGGCTGGTATTTTCCAGCGCTCTAGAGAAGTCAGGAACCCCTGGGTATATATATTCAAAAGAGAGAACAAATGGCTTTGCTGTCTCATAAATACTTTTTTTTTTTTTTTTTTTTAGTTTTAAATTCTTGCCCTGTCTTGAATGAAGACGAAAAGTCAATTTTTCACCACCGCTCAAGAAAACCAACAACATGGTTTCACTGAAATATTTCCTGTTGATAATTTTTAAATATTTTATTTCAGTTTCAGTGTTTGTCCTTAAAAAAAAAACAAAACACCCAAGAAACAGAAACTGCATTATTTAAACTATGTAAGTGGGATGTTTCTGACCATTTCAAATCTTTTCTAATGCAAGCACATGCTGAGTTGAGAGATTTGTCCAGTTTGACCCTGTTCTGCAAACAATTTCAGCGAACAGATGCTTCTGGTAAAAACAATTCATTAAAAAAAATTCCCCAAACCTCTAATGTACATCACAGAAAACAGACACTGATCACTTGGTTACGAAAACCTGGCAAGCGATCTTCTTTCGCTCTTTTTTTCAGAAGCTTCGTTTTCCACAATCGCTCCGTTTTACAGAGCGGTTGTGCACATCCAGTTCTACCCTCGAGTAACTTCTAAACGCTTCTGGCTTTCCTCACGCTTTGTTTACTTTTTCTCTCTGATGCAGCCCCAGCGGGTGGCTCCTGGAAGAACTGGAGCGTTAGAGATAGCTGAGAGCACAGAGAAAACAGCAGAATCAAGGCGTAAAGCCACCAGTTGGCTTTAGCGATCGCTGCGTTGGAAGGGCTGGTTCTGACATACCTGCGGGGACTTGTGAGAGCGCCAGCTGTACTGGTGACTGTGGAGACTAGCCAGCAAAATATTTTCATCAGTATCCACCTGGCCAAACCGCAGCGTCTCTTGGGTGTCGTTACAGATCACAAAATGGCTGAAGACCAACTCCTCTGCCTCAGGGCATTGGTTCTGAAAGGAAAGGGATATGAAAGCCAGTAAGCATCAGATTAATTGCAAGGCATTTGGCAGCTGTCTGCCCAGCGGTGACTGTTACAACACAGACGTGCTTCAAAATCTCTTGCCATTAGCTTTGGTCTCATAGTACTCTCCTCTCTGCAAAAACTAGTGTTTGGGTTGACAAAATATATCCTAAGACTTAACATATTTTACTTTATGTTTCTGTAATGCAAATCTTAAAAGATTTAGAGCTCTAATGAAAACTACATTTCCTAACTTATGGAAAAGCCTTCAATGAAACTAAATTCAGTTGGAAACTACACGTCACATAGGGCAGGTGGAGCACTGCAGGCTGAGAAGAGAGGCATGAAGAGGTTTATCCATGCTTGACAACTGATCTCTCAGGCCAACAGACTGCACTTCCTCTTCCCCAGCTGCTGCTTCTACATTGAAACGTTGCTGTGGGTCAGCAGCAGCAGACTCTCTCTCTCCTGATACCACAACACTTCAAGAAACAATTATTTTTTTAATTTATAATTAAGAGTATTTTCACAGCTCTATCAGGCTGGTTTGAAAATGCATCATGAAATTTGACAGTCTAATAGGAAAAATAAAAAAAAACTATCATGGGTTTTAAAAGTATTTTAGATTTTACGATACTTTTTCTCCTGCCTGCAGCATCCTTCCATCCCTCTTTTTCTGCTTTTCATCTGGCTGCTTGTCACTCTGTTGACACAACGAGACTATATGATAGTCATAAAAATTACCAGAGCTCCAGGTCTTCCGCTCCTGAAGGCACGAACTATAATCCCCTATATGGGAGAGGTCAAAGTGTGACTGACAATTTGATTTGGTAATCATCTCTTATAAATTTCTGTCCTAGTCACTACTGGGCTGGCACTTTCCACTTACAAGCAACTATCTAGCAGCTATAACAATTCCTCCAAGAAAGCAACATTTGGATAGTCTTCACGCAATTTAATGGGTAGAATACAAAGAATTCATCTTCTTATGCATTTTGTTACCTTTTTTTGACCCATCTTTCCTAGCACACACTTTTGACAATGTTTTATTGTTGGCTGGTTCCCTTCTCTCCACAATACAGCCCAGCTGCTCTTTTCTCATCCTTTCTTCCCATGACATTTTCTCTAACCTATGGGACCTCCATGGTCTTTGAGAGTTGATTCTGTTTCCCCTCCTTGCTCTCTCAGTGGACCTTTTAAACAGACACAATGAAACCAGCACCTCCTCTTGCTATGATCATATGGGTCTCCAGTTCAGCGATAACAATGTTCCTGGAAGCCTGCAGAAATTCTGAGATCAAATGAGACAGACAGAAATATTTCCTCACAGATCCCTATGGATCCTTAGTTATATCCATGAAAACCAGTTTGGTACCTTGCTTGTAGCACACTGCTGGCTGATACAGGTGGGAGAGATTTTGTGAAAAGTGAAGTGTGCAAGGGATGTCCAATTTAGCATCCTTGAACGTATGTTCACTACTGTCATTAAGTTCAGAAGAACCTAAGGAGCAGGTTGTGGTTCCTTTTGTGACTAAATGTCAGAATGGCTGGCTGGGAGTGTTTGTGCAAAAAATTATTCACCTGAGGAGTATCTAAGCATGAGAATATTGAGATGAAAGCTTCTCTCTAAATCTCATGAATTCTTCTGCATAAGGTATCTTCTGTGAAACAAGAGTCAGGTGAGCATAACCAAAATCTCACTTTTTCAAAGCAGTGAAACTCATGCCAGAGCAATATGTCTGTATCAGATTCAGTAGCAGATCTGACTATGCTAAGGGCTGACATTTACAGTGCCACTTCAGAGTGCAGAGTTTATTTTGGCATTTTCTAGTCATTTTCTACGACTTTTTACTGTCAAGCTGCCATACCCACATACCCATAAGTCTACCACAAATATATATATTTTCCTGTTACAGCTTTGCGAAATGTTCTTTTTGAAAGGGAGGATTTACTATCCATAGAGCTCAGCATGTTGTTGTTGTCAAACCTAGATATAACTCCAGGGGACTTTAAGAAAAATTTTTTACCCCAATATATTTTCTTGCTGATTACGCACAGACTGGAAGAACACCAGAAGACGATGAACCTCCTTCTTTTTACCTATTACTGCCAAACTAAATTACCACAGACTGCAGTTTCTTGCATTTTCTGAAGGGAAAAGGGAATCTAGCAAGCTTCAATTTTATTGTCTTGAGTTTTTGGCATGCATAGAACTCCTAAATTGTACTGGGTGAATATCATCCCATCAGGGATTATTAACAGCCTTGCACACATTTTGGTACTGACAAATAACTGCCATCAATTACTAGTCTTAAATGTTAGCTTTGATACTAGAATACACTGCTTTTAATGGCAATGTTTCTCAAGAGTTAAGAAAAATAGGTATTTTAAGCTCAATTTTATAAGAGTTCCAAAGTTTTACCCAAGGAAGCACCAAGATTTGCATGGTAAGGAGTTGCCAGGCTTAAGAGAGAGCTCTTGACAATAACAGCTGACTAAAGGATGATCGAGGAAGTTAGGGGATGCTTTCGTTCACTATGGCGACTATGCACTGTACAGGCAAGATTCTAGACAACTCTTCCTCTCCTTGCAGTAAATCCGGGAGATCTTTCCCTGACAGAGTACCATCCCATGCTTCTTGGTCCCTGGGGCGCTGCAGCAGCTCCCTGCACCCATCACAGGGAACGGGATCCTAAATTTGCTGCTGAAATGTAAAAGTAGAAGCTTCTAGGGTAAGCAGAAAGTGACCCCCCTCCCTCCCCCCCAAAACAAACCAAAAAACCCAAACCAAACCAGCAAAAGGATAGAGTGAGGCAATCTTGATTGATAAAAGAGTGTAGAGAAACCAGACATAATAAAAACAAACAGAACTGGGCCATTTGTGTGGCAGCGATGATGAAGGGCTGAATGATGACTCCAGGAGCTGAAAACACCCAAGTGTGGATTAGGAAAAAAAAAATTCCCTCTCTGAATTAAAACAGCAAATCAAAAGGATCAGCAAAAGATCAACAGCCTGAGTCAGATACAGATTAGGGTCAGTTCCTGGGGGACAATTTCCTGCCCTTCTTTAGGTCATTTTTCAGCTGGTCTTTTCTCTCAGAGAGCCCTGGAAGGTGTTTCTCCTTTATTAGGCTTTCAAATATTTTGTGGATTCTGTTCAGAGAGGGGAAAAACATCCCACACAACACTAGTCACCAGGCTTTCCTTGTCTCAGGACTTTCTGCTCATGTCTCAGCTCACAGCTATTTCAAAGCATTTCTGGATCTGGAAAAAAAAAACCCCATAAAAGCCTGGGCCTCTTTATATGCATAAAGTTATTTTCTGTGTGCTTCACAAGCTACCAAAGACCTGTGCAAGCCTTCTCTCTCAAACACACACACACACTTTATAGTACTAATAATGTTTTTTGGACAGAAAGTCTTTAGCAATTTGCTTATCTCCTTCAAAGTTCCTCTAAGAGAAAAGAACATTTTCCTTCTGATTATTTAAACTTAATGGCAGTATCCTAACATTATGACCTAGAAAGTTAAATGGCAGCTACATGCAAATTTTCTGCACTGTTTTCCTTTGTTCTTTGTGCTGATGGTGGAAAGATGAGGCAGCTCCTGTGATCACAGATGTCATTCTGACTGATCCCAGCTCATTAAGAAAACTTACACAACTGCCAACAGAAAGGTTAAGCACCGCAGAGACCTCAAGGAAAAGAAGTTCCAATGGTTTAAACCAGGTTTAAAACAGGAGCTTTTATAACTTCTGAGGGGTTTAGGGAAACATTTGCAGGGCGAGAACACAAAGGAATATTTTTTTTCCCAGGAATACTCACGCAGTACCCTACCTGGGGGATTGTTTTCTCTGCTGACCCTGTTACTATAGCTATCACAAAGCACTGATGCTCTAAAACAATTTGGGAATGCTTAAATGCCCAAATAAAGGGGAAAAAACCCAAACATATCCCCTCCCTCCATATATTCACAGAAGACATGCATTTTCTATCTCACTTGATACTCTCTATATCAAACAGTAAGACTAAATTAATAACAAACTTGAAGTTCCCTGCCCAGTTATTTGATCATTAAGCCCATTAGTTTAGCTTTGCATTTAGATGTGCATTAGCCTGTTACTGTTTGCATTTAAACAGAGATTTCAGATGAGACAGTGAAAACTGTTTTTAAAAAGTGCTAATCCTCTCAGATTTTCAGCATGTGACTTAGAAGTTTAAAGCTAGTTGTATGCCTGGTGTTTTTTAGGCTTCATCTAGTTTCAAAATGTTCATCATTACTTAAATGAAAAAAAAATAAAAATCAGTCCATATCTAGGAAACCAAAGACACTGCCAGAGGCTTCTGTTAATCCTGAACTCTTGACCTAAAGGTGCAGGGCCGAACTGTTTCATGCTTCATCTGTCTGTCCACTGAGTACAACATCACTTGTTGCAAATATTAATCCAGTAAAAAAATATGTGGAGAATTCAAATAACCTTTCCTGCTTAGTAAATTCATGCTTCGAGTTGGCAGCACTTGGACTGTATTTTGTGCGAACAGCAAACATCAAACGATGCTTATCGTTGGGAAACTCATCCCCTCCCTGGGCAGTATGTGCCACCCCCCCAATCTGGAGGTAAAGCCACATCCAAAACATCTTGGTAACAATTAATTTAATAAGCCGTTTTGAACCCACTTGTGTGTTAACTGTTCACTAATTTCAAAGCGGTGCAAGTTTTTAATCTCGAATACTCAGGGCTAGATACCCACCACATCAGACCATGGTGGCAAGTACCCTTGACATGAGAGGAAACAAGAAAATTACAGCAACAATTACAGAAGTATATCCTCCTGTGGCTCATGTTAACATTGCCAAATCCATGTATAAATCAGTACCAACTATTCATAGAATGTACCTGTCAGCAATATACCACGCGACATATGGCTCTACTTAATCAAATATACAATTCCATTTTTTTCAACTCAGAATATTCCTTCAAGGCACAGAGTAGTCAGTCAGTCAGTCACACTGTGATGTGGTTTAAAACATTTAAATATTTATGCACCATATTTTATTTATATGTATAGCTATGTCTGAGAGATTTTTTTTTTTTTTTCCCCATCCTAAGAGGAACCTGACCTTTCTGAAGGCCATTTTGCAGTAGTTGCCACACATGTCTTAGATGAGGGACTAGTACCAAGTCAGAAATATTTTGGATTTAAACAGCCTACCAAGGACTCTCTTATACTTTCTGTTTGTTTTTTATTAAAAGCATTGTTCAAAAATATGACAAAAAACAGAAATTGGAGCTACAAAGATTTTGTTCGCATTGATATTTGAGCCAGCTGTAAAGATTTAAATCACACTAGATCTTGTTTTATGAATGTCCTTTTGCAACAAGAAAACCATGGAATGCCCTTAAAAAAGAATTTTTTGATATAAAACAGATGTTTTTTCCTTTTTTGGGGGCTTTGTTATTGTAGTGCCATGATAGGTAATTAATTCCCAGGCTCCACGTAGGTCTTCAGGCAGATGAAGAGAATGATTTGATTTCAAGGCTCTAGTGGAGTTGGGGAATTACGGGCCTTCGAGGGGTCACTGCAGAAGCAAGGTTCCTTACGCTGGGACTGGTTCAGCCATTAATGCTGCTTGCACAGAAGGGAATGTGAAACTAGTGTTCAATAAGGACAGAAGTAGTAGCTGGAAACAATACGCTCTACTGCTCGGACTGAGCTGTGCTTGCATCACTCACCTTTTCATAAGTTAATGGAATATTATGAATTTCAAGACCAAGATTCTGATTATTCTGATAGAAATCCATGCAGTTTCACTGCAACTCAAGCAGTTCTGGCTATATTTCCCTTTACATACAGCATTCATTGTCTCCTAATTTTCGTTGCTATCATAGAATTTCTATTTATTAGTAAAAAAACCACTTTTGGTATCAATTAAAGCTTTTACATCTTGGAATAATTTTTAATGAATGCAGTTGGCATTCTAATTTGCAATTAAATGAGTGACAATAGCTCCATTTTTTCTCACTATTGTATTTGCGTACCTGCTGCCAAGCTTGAATCGCTGTATTTAGAGAATGAAGAGCATATTGGCCAAAGTTGATGAAAATGGGGTCCAACATTATCGTGCAGTCCAATAGCCTTCCTACTGTGCTGCTGGAAATAGCAATCTGCCCCCAGATTTTGAAAGGTTTCACAACATGCTGCATAGTCACGTTTCGGCACTCCAAAAGTTTACAGTCGGCTTGAGTCGAAAACTGGATTTCCTGGAACGTTGACTCATCACTCCACTGACGAAGATATACATGAGGCTCATCAAAGGAAAGTATCATGTATTCTAGTTCAGATGGCATGTTCTTATCAGATAAAAATGGCTGAAGAAACTTTGGTGGTGCTGAAAAGCAAAAGAACAAACAAGACTAAAACATCACCATTGCCACATTCTGTGTATTTTTGTAAATTGTGTTTTAACTGCTTGCACATCTGATGAAAACAAGTAAAATTCATAAGAGAGTCAACATTTCTGAACTCTGAAATTAATCCTGTTCACACTGTTGATTAGATGTAAAATAGGACTGTAATTAATAGCAGCTGCAAACAAGAAGTATTGGCAAAACAAAACCTTTCCATGGTGAATAGACCAGTCAACCAGACTGTTCTATCTACACAATACTTCAGATTGCCACCTATTTGGAGCAGAGACCATATTTCTGTGAGAAATTTTGCTGTAGTAGATGAATGATATTCCACACATAGCACATGATGAATACAATAAAAACGAGCAATATAAGATTTGCTGTCACGTGACTGTGCACGCTAACAGGCTGCACAAAGAAAATTGCCTTTGCTGCAATTACAGAAAGTTCAAGATGACAAACCCACTGAGATACAACATATTACCCCATACTACTAGAAATTAAACAAAACATTATCCCATGATTAAAGCATGAGAAATATATCATAAAAGAGATTTTATCGCATTCACTGAAGTCTCAGTCCTGCAAAGTGCTGAGCACTGTTGCACCAGACATTGCAAGGCATGTACACCACTCGTGTAACATGAAGCACGTGAGCATTTCCATCGATGTTATTATTTATGTTGCTGGAACTACTCACATGCTTAAAATTAGCATATACTCAAGTGCTCTACAGATTTGGAACCAAAAACGTTCAACACTTTCCAGGATCAAGCCCTATTATTCTACAAAAGCATAACGGATACAGTAGGTTTTGTGCTCCCTCCGTGTGTGACACAGCACAATGGAGCCCCAAAACTTAGGGCTTTGAGGTGCTATAACAAGAACAACAGCAGCATAAAGTCAGTTGCTGTTGAAAAACGGAGCAGCTGGGTTTGATTTTAATCTGATTTTTGTTTTTTTCCAGTACATTTATTTTTAAAGATCGAGCACCTGGAATTGGAGTGTAATAGTGAGGAAGATTATGTACTGATAGAAACACAAAAACTACTCACGAAGAAATCTGTCCCTGTCAAGTTATCGAAGATATTTGCTCATCTTCCATAGAAAGCATTCCTGGCATTTTAAAATCAGACAATAATCTAAAGATCTCTTGGAATGTATTTGCCATTAATGCAATGACAGAGAGCACTGAACAAAACCAGATGTAGCTCCAAAAGTGATCATAATTGAAATAACAGTTAAATCTGCAGTTCTCAGAGCTCTCCCAAGGAATTCGTACTAAGGGGGTTGCAAAATCTTCAAATATTTGAATAGCACTGTTAATGTACTGGAAAATTCAAAAGATCAAATTCATTCACTAAGACGGTTCAAAACTGAAGAGGCACCTGCTGTCACTGATCAGGCTGCGAAAACCGGATGGCTTCTGCAGTTCCCTGTTCCAGGGGGAGGAAGGGGGCTCATCAGCCAGCCCTCCTGCCTACCCTATATACTTTCTCAATGCCCAGGAGTCATCAGTTTTACCCTGAAGTCTGTACCACAGACTCCAGACAGCAAACCAGCAATCAAGCAGCATGGTTAAACGCCATGCTTCTATTATTCACCATAAAGGAGTACATACTTGTGCCTAGTTGATCAAGATGATGGCAGAGGTGGACTTCCAGATTAGTAAATTGGATCACCACGCTTAGCGACGGCACAAACCACGGAGTAAAGCAGGAGTCAACCCTGGTGCAGGCTGCTAGCGCCGTAGGGGTTACGAGCTGATCGCACGCACTTTGTGAGCCAGACTCACTTTCCGAGCTGTGAAAGGCAGATAACACAGTGGTAGTTCAGCACTTCCAGGATTTCACTGCTTTACAGTAAGACTTGACCATGTGCCATGTTGGTTTTCTGACACAGCCGATGCCATAGTTTGATTTACCCGCTAACGTTAGCATATGCACTTTTCCCCAAGCAGAACACAGCAGACACGATTGCGATCCAATAGCGCTTTTATCACGCTGCACTTTCAATTTGAAATCTCAAACACTCGAACAACAGATGCGAAGCAAATTTACAGAAAATAAACCCAAAATACACCAGGTATCTTACTTGTTGAAATAGCTAAAGAGAGTACATTACCATTATTAAGGCTGTAGGAACGAGCTGCAAGTTAATCTGGTCAAGAGAATGATTTTTTAAATTTTGTTTTAAGGAAACCAATTCACAACTGTCAAACTGCTTCTACACATAAACCCTGTGAGCTTTCTTTCCTTTGCCCTTCTCATTCTACAGTCATCATTTTAAAAGAATCTCTGAGTGTTATAAGCTCAGCCTGGAGCCTTTTACTAGCACCTATTACAACATATTAACTACACATTTACAATGCCACTCCATTGATTTTTTTTTTCCTAGCCGTGCTCCTGACGCCATGAATTTCCAAGCATTATCTTTCAGTCTCTTGAGAGAAACTAACACTACATCACAATTCTATAGGTTGCCAAGACACCACTGAAGTACAAATAAACTTTCCAATTTAAGCCAAACCTATCCTTAATGCTCCTTAGTCTCACTCCCTTTGCAGTTTGGTACTAAAGGCTTTAGTTTAAAAGCATAGACTTGATTCAAGGCAACTAAGCCCACGTCCTCGGTCCAATGCTGCTTTTATTTTTAAAATAAAATGTAAAAAATAATTAAATAAGGCCAACTTACTATTTTTGTCAGAAAGTAATTCTCCTTTATAAAGCATTGTGAATGGATTTCCAACTGACATTTTAAAGATATTTTAAATCAAATACAAGCTTAAATTCCAACATTGGCTTTCAAAGCAACATGTCATGCTTTTAGAACAAAATTTTTCATCACTCCACATGTGTTACTGCAGAATTATGCACAAGCATAGTAGGTACCAAAAATATTTAGCTGCAAATGCACAGAATTCCATGGATAGGTGAATTTATCAGTATTATTGTGTGTTACAGTAACTAGCTAGTATGGTATTTATTCATGGAGCTTAAATCCAACTTCAGATTTGTGGACATAAATCAAAATACTTGTGTAGCAGTAAAACCCAACTAAAATTACGTAATTATCAAAGAATCAAGACTGGTTATCAAGAATGGATTAGGCTGGTGAAGGATGAAAGACAGATCACTTAATCAGATTTTTAGCTGCTTTCCCGTGCTTCTTTACCTCTTCAAATTGCCTTTTTACATTTCAAAAATGGTGTTGTAGGCCTTTGGAGAACTGGCATCTTTGTAAATAAAATTATTCTTTGTGTTCACATGGTAAAACATCTATGGGAGTGGACTAGAGTCAGAGAAATGGGATGCTCTTCTTCGCTCTGCCATGGATATTCCTTAGATTGTTGGAACAAACCATGGAGCAAATCCAAAAGCCACCAAAATTCATATGCTGATTTAGACCATGAAATACTTTTGAACCTGTAAAACCGGTTTGTTCTCTCAGAATAACTCCCAATATTTTAAGATTTCTTGCTCATTGCATTTTGATTAGAAACTGAAGAAGTTCGGAGACATATGGAATGAAAACGGAAAAAGGGTATGGGGGGGGGGAAACAAATGTTAATCAAACCACGAGGAACTTTTTTAAAAAAAATCACACTTCGATATTCTGAATTAAGCCGTAATTTGCCCAAACAGTGATAACAGTAACTGCAGTAAAAAGGAAGGACTTTTTTTCTGAAACTTGAGGTTTATTCTGAAATGATACATTTCTTTTCCTTGAAAACCTATTCCTTGAGTCCCCTATCAGTGACTCAGAATTTTGATTTCCTTAGATACCTTTTTTTGAGATGGATATTTACATAAAATAAAATAATAAAAAAATTTTGCTCTGACTTTTCTGCCCCACAGGCAGCAGACCAAGTGGAAGTAATGTTCTAGAACTCGAGACGCTGGGAACAAAAAGATTCAAACTTTTTTGTTTCCTCATGGAGAGTCACCTTAGAAACCAAAAAGACCCACCACTGAAACAGTTCCCTAACAAACTCCAGAGTCCAACCACACGCTCAACAAACCAGATAGGAATAGGAAATGAGAGTGGGACCGTAATAAGAGATCACAATATCAAGTGAACAGTTTTTAACGGGAGACTGTAGTCCTTATGATCACCCCCCAATTTTAAAGTAAATCTAATTTAAACTTTTTGCCCAGGTAGACTTCCATCAGACTTTCAGCACTGCTACTTTCTCCTTCTACCTTGCACAAAGCCCAGAAATCACAGACACAGTCCTTCATCACATGCTGTGCACAAACAGAAAATAAAGTACTATTAGCTCAAAACCCAGAAAACTTTCTATTAAGTCTTGGTGAGCAATAGTAGGAGCATTAATATCACAGAGGTAGATCTGATTGTGAAATCAAAATTTGTGCATCAAATGAACACAGTATCAAAAAATCCAACATTCTCTTGGCTGCTTTGGAGCTACAAAACGCAGTGTGGACTGTCCACAACTTTTCAGCTGGGGAGAGAAAGAATAACTAGCTTCTACTGCTTTGTGCGTGGCACAACATGTTGAGGGATGGGTGTAGCAAAACCAGAGGAAATTGTAAATAAAAATGACCTGACTTTAACACCAGAAATGTCTTTTTTTTTTTTTTCCTAATCCTGTGAAATATCAGCATTTTTAAAATGGAAAATACCTACATTCGAAGTCATTATATATTATAAAGTATGATACTTTCACATCATGCAAAGCAGTTCAAGTTAAATATACGGCAACTGGGAACAATGACTTAACAGTGACCTGCAATATTCTTGTTATTTTAAGAGTGGAATATTTAAACCAAAGCTGCCATTTGTGACGAAACCACAACATGGGAAAATATCCACTGGGAAGAAGAAAGAGACCACTTAACTCATTTAATTTATGACTCAAATGCTGGTCTGAACCCAAATTGTTAGAGGTCAAAATCCAGTACATCATCTAGTTTGAATAAAAGCAAAAACAATTAGCAAGAAACATGATCATGATTCCTCACTTAAATTTTTTAAAAGTAGCAATTTAAGGCTTATTTAAAAGTTTTTGTACTTGTTTCATGGTTTGTATCTTAAGGCCTTTTTCAATTACTATTTCACATTAGTATGTCAGTGATTATAAAAATACTGCTTACATTACACAGGAGATGCACAAATATATAAAACATCTTGTAATGTAAATCCATTTAAACAGAGAACGATAAACTCCTCCCAACCAAACCAGGGAGAGGCTTTAGTGTCTCACCACCCTAACAATAATTTTGATTATATTTTGCTAGTCCTGCAACATGAAAACACAACCTACAAAAATAATTTCTTATATGATAATTTCCTTTTAATTCTTTAAGGTCTTCCATAAACAGTAATTTATGCCATGTATGATTCCTTCCACAGACGCTATACTAAATCCCAAAGGAGATGCTAAATTATTTCACTTAGGACATCAGATTTATTGATTCACTGAATAATGAATGGTATATAAAATTCTTAAAAATAAATATACACATATATATAATGTCCTTAACCAGATAGCTCCTTGATTTTTATACTTCTAATTACTTCCTGATCAATCTTAGAAAGAGCTTGCATACCACAGGATTTGGACCATGACATCTTTGCATATTCCCATATTCATTATTGGTTGATACACTTCAGCCTGCCAGCTACTGGTCAATATATCAACTGGATCCACATCTTCTCACAAACCTTATTGTTTTCCTGTCACACGAGCCACATAAGTTTTATACTTTATATCTGATGCTAGGAAACAGTAATAAAGCACTTAAAACACAAGGGATCAGCTCTCTGGTACTAATAATTAGCATATCATAGAGGTTACCATAAAAAAAAACCACAAACCAAAACGAAAAACCTCGTAGAGTTCGAAGGAAAAAATATGAGCAGCAGCTGTATGCGTATGGCAGCTGTTAGAACCTGACTCAAAATACAAGATCACACTAAGAAAACAAACTTCAACAAGACTAAGCATTTTTATACTTTACAATTAATAGCAAATTACATTTGCTAATCAATCATACAGTTACTGTATGTAATTAATGTCAAATCATCATGAGTCTCCAGGAAAACCAAGATTCAACTTTTTGCACAGTCTTCCCTTGTCGCTCTCACTAACAGATACCCTTTGCCCTGAAATCCCCCACTCGAACACTCTGCACCGGCTTTAAGCACAGCTCCTTCTGGCTCTTCTTACTAGTCTAAGATCTCGTGTTAAACACTCGCTTTAGGAACATTGAAATTTAGGAACATTGAAATTTACCATGACATGGGGCAGTGTCTCTCAAACCCAACAAAGTTTGGCATTTTTGGGTCAAGTAGAATTCAGAATACATTTTAGGGTGCTTGGTCACAAGAAAATACCCATAGGGGTAGCAATACGTTTGTTTGATGAAGAGAGAGCCACAGTTTCAGCAAAGTTACTGCTCACATGGACTTCCTATGCTACCAGGTGGCTAGAAAGGTTGGTCTTCTCTGCAGGTCCACCGTTATCTCTCACCCCCTCCTAAACAAGGCTTCCCTTGAACAGAATGTGATTCTGTTTGAAGCTAGTATAAAGAGAGATCAGTTTGAATTTCTGTGGACAGAGCAATTGTCTTGCTTGGAGTCTTCTGGTACCTCAAGGCCATTAGGATATTTCTACACACTGATACCACTGAGGATGCCCACTGTTGCGGAGCAAGCCTGCAGCCTCTCAGCTGAAAATTCATGAATATAGACCTTCTAGGCAGGTGAATTCATGTTGTGCTATAAAAAGTTTCTGATGCTAATCACATTCCAAACTGGGTTTTGGTTTTGTTTTTTCTACTTATTTGTATTTCATTTTAACCCCAGCCTCTTTCTGAACAATAACAACTCAGTAGCTTATCAGAGCTCCCTGAACGAAACACTGCATACAGTGATGAACTCTATTTCAGCAGAAAACAATAAACATGATTACAGTGACAAATACCTTGATGAAAAAAAAATCTACTAAATTTCACTACTTCATGTTCAGTTCCCACCGAGTTCACATTTCTGTGGTGTTAAGCTGACCAGGAAGGCAATTTTGCCAAGGTCCCACATTCAGAGGAATTAACCTTGTCTAAAACACTTAACTTCTCAATGATGAAAATGCATTCTTTCACAATTAACATCAAGAAATCATTTTCAACCTGATACTATTAATGGAAACCAGATGTTTAATTTTCTTCATTGATTTTGTTAGCCATGTTCGTATTTCCTGATTTCTCTGAATCCTGTAGCTTCACGTAACATCTATGTGGATGCTACGTACTCATTCAAGCATGTGTTCATACACAGGCAGCAACAATCAGCAAATAAATGATCCAACAGGGTCATTCGAGGTTTTCTACTCTAAGTAGAAAACAGTACAAAGGTCTTTGAAAGCAATTCCACTGCTGTTTGTGGAGATGACTTGTACTCATTTCTCCTCACTCTACATATGAACCAAAACTGAATGAACGCAAATAGAGCAAGTATCAGTCATTGCACATTGTTTCCAGCTGTAACCATAATGAAAAATGGATCTCCAGTGTTTGAAAACACTGATTAAATTTTTTTACTGTTAGCATGGTAAGTAAGCTGTGTGAATAATAATTTAATGCTCTAGAAGTACTAAAATTCTCTTTAATACATTTAACATAGACAGTTGGCTTATTTTAGTCATTGACATGCACCGAGGACAGAATGAAAGTGATGTACGGGGGGGCATGGAAGAAGAATGTTTACTACTACGTTACACAACGGATTGTGCCCCAGCCTTTTGTTAATTGGCTAATTTTACTGCGTTGTGCAGCTAAGAGGTTTCAGGATATGGCTTGTTTGTCTTCACTTTTCAGTAATCCCTGTGTTCAGAAAATTGATGAATACAATGCTGCCAGGCTGCCTATAAATCTACAAGAGAGTTCTTTCTGTGCACACTCCATGGCCTCGTGTGAAGGTGAACTACAGTCTAAGCTCATTTAAGACCAGCTACTCTTACCGCGTACGGAAACAGGATTTTATTTCCTAAGCCTCTTGAAAAAGATCTCTCAAGAGTGTAGCATTAGATTTCTGTTTTTCCCTCCTCCCTTAAAATTACCTTTGGTCATCAGCCACATTCTGACTGCTGTTCAGGACAATCCTCCACAGATCGGAGGCTATGAGTTCTTTCTGGTCATTCACGAGGTTGATACTGGGCAGCTGCAGTTCACAGACTTTGCTTTCTGATAGACTGAACTCCCGGAACGCAACAAATGATTTCTGAAGCTCATCCCAGTATTCCAAGTTGCAAGGAATCTGTGATAAAAGAGAGAAGACATAATGATACATGCTTGATTGCAAATATAATGGGATTTACTTTACATGCTAAAAGTGTAAAACTAACTAAAGTAAATAAAAGTACGATGCCATATAGAAAATCAGAGTTGTAATGGTTACTCAGATTCTATGCTCTTTTAACTTAAATTGTTTTTAGAGCTTCACTGCAGTATAACACTTCAAACTTTCTCTTACTAGGTACAGAAATAGCTAGTTCTTCCACAGCACCCAAGAATAACAAAGACAATTCAACTAAGCATTACTTGTATTATGCATCAAAAAAACCCAAACCATCAGATGTCATGGTATCAAGGACATTCTAATAACAACTTTTTTTTTTTTGCTTGAACTAGCTCTTTTAACTTTATTACATAACAAAATATCAGTTTATTATTTGTCCATTTATTGGCATATTAAAATGATCAAAGATGCAGAGTGAAAACTACGATGGGCAACACAATGCCTTGTGGTGGGCCAACACATGAATAAAAATCCTGGGACAAACCATGAAGTATTTGTCATCACATGATGTTTTCTTTCATGGAATATGTTATTTAGACAACTGTGTGATTTTGAAAACCCAAATCCAATAAATACATGGTAGCTTCAGTTTAATCACATCCCTAATTTTAAGTCTGTAAATAACCCACTTGGTTTATTCCTGGATGCATCACTGAATGGAGAGAATGTTACTAGAGGTATTTCCAAAGAAGATAGAAAACAAATTATAGTAAAAGCATAGATTTTAAAGAAGTGTGTCTTAGGCTTTTTTTTTTTTTTTTTTTTTTTGTAATAGCATGAAAGTTAATGAGAATATGAATTTAAAACAAATGCAAACAGTAAGATATGAAGATTTTAGAGTTAAGATATAGAGATCCACAGTTATGGCACTCATACGTGCTTAAGAAATACTAAAAGTCAAGTTGATATTAAGCAAATAGTAGAAAAAAAAAAAGCATATGTATGTGCCATTACCTTTTTTAACCCTGTGTCTGTGTGTAGACATACATATATAAATAACCAGTAAAAAAGTAAGAATGTGGTAGAGATGGCAGGAAATCTAGGCACAGCTAGAAAAAGCTCTACACGTATTCTTCCTCGTTACTCTGTAAGGACTATAATGCCCATGGAGGTGACAGCAGGCTGATTAATTAACAGGAATGAAGGTTAAGAAGGAAAATTCAGGGAGCTCAGTGGTTCAAGCTGGGGAGGGCAAGGGAACATAAATAATCACCAAAGAATTCTGGAAGAATTAACATGTGGAACCCCAGAGCCTGAGAAATGTAGACAAACTACATCTGTCAACTCACAATGATACCTGAAGATTGAAAAAAGCAACCACACTCACTAAAAGTTTTTTAGGTCAGGACAGGAGGGAAAAAGAAAAAATATCTGACAACTGCCAGCGAAACTCTGATGCCAGTAACTTATATAACAGAGAGCAGCATGGCAATACCGATCAGGAGTGCTGATTTAATTTTAAAGACTAAAGTCTGAGAAAAAGGGATTCATATCAAAAAGTAGGTCATACACGTAAAGGCAGCAACACATTTTTTTAGGAGATGCATATTCAATTGGAAATGTTGAAGTTATATAAATGTCAGCTGGAAAATTATGAGGCAGTATGATGACGCCTGGAAATAGCAAATGCCATCCTGAGAGACATCAGGTGAGACATTTCCAAAAGCCAGGGAGAAATATCAATTGACTTGTATAAGACACCAGTGGGGCCTCATCTGGAATATGGCACACATTCCCAATTATTCATGTTAAAAATGTATTAACTTACACTGGGATCAGAGTTGAGGACCAAATGAAAGAAAATGAAAGGCACATGATTGCTCTACCCAGACACCTCAGGAGAGAAGCAGTTAACAGAGGACAAGGTCTATAGAAACTATGGGTCAAAACCCAGTTGCTCCATCAACGAAGTGTAAGGCTAGAAACCCAAACAGAAAAGGAGAGGGAGGTTTGAGGACAGCCTTGGTGCTCATGACAGCTGCTTTTAGTAGCTTGATTCGTTAATAAGATGGCAACAGTAACCAGCATTGTGCTGATGGGAGGAGGCTGAGCTTGATGACCCAGAAAATGTCTTTCTTGGTTCTGTGTTGCTAACTCTACAAAGGTGCTATGCACAACAGCAGAAATTTGAAATATTACATTATTGTGCTTGTAGCCATATTTCAAAGTCGCACTATATGTATTCTTTTGGCTTTTAATGTCACTATAGAGTTTTAGATTTTTTTCAAAACTTCTCAGTGTTGCATTATTTCAACCTTTAAAGCCTGTGGACAAACACTCAAAATTGCAATACCACAGAAATGTTCCTACCCTTCAATTATGGATATACCCAAGGAACTACGCTATGTTAACTATGAACACACGTGTATGTGACTCTTAGGGACGTGGTTTAGTGGTGGACTTGGCAGTGTTAGGTTTACGGCTGGACTTGATGTTCTTAAAGATCTTTTACGACCCAAATGATTCTATGAACACATAAACAGCAACTTCCATCATCCACTATGTTTCATACTACATTGTGGAGTCACTCACATACTTTTCTAAACCTCCACAGTCTCCACTGGTGATAAAACATTTGATTTTATTTAAAATATTGCAATACTTGGCATTATGTCCTATAGTACAAGATCTTGGAATTATATCATTACAAAAGGATCTATATAATTTCTGACAAAAGGTTGCAGCCTTTTATGGTTGCACAGGTACTTCTACATACAGCAATATCTATTTCTGCATTTTTAAAAATCTCAGTCCTTAAAATACCTTGAGATTTTTTTAGGAGCATGATTCACCATGTTTGGAAGCTTGGTTTGGTCTTGTGCTTCCTATTTCCTATCAACACCTAAGTTACACTTTCTTAACAATGCTGTGTGCAACAAAAGCCTTGTAAAGCTATCCTACTATTTAGGATATTTATTTCTGTTAGATTACATCTCACAACAACCCCCTCCCCCCCCCCGTTTTTTTTTTTTCCCCAGTATTCAAGTCTTCCTAATGATAATCTCACAAAATTGGATCAGAATGACAAGTGGTGGGCATTTTAACAGAGGCTAAGCAAGGTGATGAATTCTATTCCCATTAAGATTAATGACCTGGAAGAACAAGTTAAAGAGCACAATAAAGGAATTTCCTAAGTGGCATTACAGTACAAAAAATGCAAAACTCTCAGTAAGGCTAGAGGAAAGTAATACAGAGAGACTGAAATAAAGGCAGAGAGAAATGTGAAAAAGCCCCAAAGCAGATTTCATATATATTTTTTTTTTTTAAAAAAGTAGGTGCTTCAATATTTCCAAGCAGATTTCATATATATTTTTTTTTTTTTTAAAGTAGGTGCTTCAATATTTCTACCTGCTCAGTAGATGGTGGAAATATTGCAACTTATCTTGAGGAAAAGATGCAAAGTAAAATGATCAAAACAATTATTATGCCAAAAAGAAGTAATAACTCCTCTTCAGGCTCTGGTATGCCCTAACATAGTGCATTTGCCTTTTAGGAACTTCATGGCAACCTTTTAAGCGAATTCTGAAGAATTGGTAAAGGCACAGGAATGACCACTGGACTCAGCAGTATGAGTAGCCAGAAATAACATATCACCTAACAATTAAAGCAGGCTAGGAAGCATGTTGAAAAGATTATTCCTCTTTATTTTTGCTCATGAATTTTTTCCTGTGTTGTAATATGTCAGGAAAGTTACCAGAGCAAGAGACAGTATGTTTCAAGACGTCATCTGCACATTAGAAGTAAAAAGTCAAAGACACAGTTTATGTGATTGCCTATACAAAATACAGCTCACGCTTTGGGACTGTCCAAACTGTAAGCTTTCTAGTTTGAAGCTTGCAAAAGACTTAGTATCTTTGATTCCTACATATCTAGCTTTATTTGTTCTAGGGGGTTTATTACTAATGCCTGATCTGGATAAGTTTAAGGAAAGATGGTAGCTCTGGGCAATATTAGCTGCCAAAAATAATAGTTGTGAAAGCCTAGAAATGGGCTATAATGCCAGAACTGAGTCATAAGCAGTGGGAATAAGTGAATTAGCTGCAACAAAGAATTCCCCATATGTAGAATTAAATATGGTACTTTTACGTGAAAATATTTGAATAAAACCTAAGCTATACTTCAGACAGTTGTTACCTCTTAGGAAATGTGACTGGTAGTGCTGCCTCTAGAAAACTAAACACTAACGAAGCATATCTAACCACAAACTTCTCTGCTAAACACCAAGCATGCTTCTTCAACAGACACTTCTCAATAACTTCTTGTCTTCTTTCCTAGCTCTCAAAGAAAGTTTTAATTGCAACTATTTTATTTGCCTGTAAATTGCAAATGTTACTGTACAGCCCCTCACTTACATGTGCATAAAACTATTATTTAACTGTGGGCTCAGACTGAACCAAGAATTGCAAAGTTCTGTTTTGGAAGAAAACCACATACTATGGAGCAAACACTTATTTAGAAGGATGCCTACGGCAATAGAGAGCAAAACAGCAGCCTAACGCTTTTTTTTCCCCGCAGCATTAACAGCAGAGATCAGAAGCAGCAGTGAAAAAACTACATGAAAACAGCCTGAACTCTAAGTACTCACAACAAAACCAGTTAATAAGATAAATACATTTAAAACGAAGCAGAGAATTGGAAGGTTTCCCCTTTTTCTCTCTATTGCTGTGGGCTATAGACATGGGAGATCTGAAAATTGCACGGCATTGTTCTGATGCAGAAGGAAAACGGTGTATTAACAAATTCTGACAGAAGGATTAACAAATTCTTTCTGAAGGAAAGCCTTTGCCTCTGAGTGACAGTCCCAGTCCTGCCCCCTGCAAGTGTAAGACACAAAGGAACAACTCAACTGAAATAGTTACCTGGGACCAGAAATCTTTTGAATTAGGACAGTGTGGATTCCTGTGAATCTCATTTCACTATTTTAAGAAAAAAAACCTTCATATATTTTATATGAACATAGACATTATGAGAATCACCTATAAACCCACATCAACTCTCTACAGATAGAGCCTGTCTCAATTTCAGCAGATCTGAAACCTCTATCATATACACTCCACCCCCCCAAAAAAAAAAAACCCCAAACAAAAAGAAACTCAAACCCTCTTAAAAACCTGCATCCTTCAAGTCATTTCCTGCGTGCTTGTTAACCTATCAGCAAGACAGTATTAATAACCAACACGAAATATTCCCACGAATGCACTATAATGTGATCATGTTTTTTCTTATTCATCATATATCATGTCACACATTGTCTGTACTAGAATAACTTAATTCCTATTTGGAAACTAGGGGTGAAGAAATGCTGCAGACTCTGTCAATGCTATGTTACACATTCCTATTTTCATCCATGTGTTGTACACCCTATGGACCACATGGATGCTCCTTATTCCTGCTTAGTTATGCGTAATGAGACACAAAGGGAGAGAAACAACTGTTGATCCACATGTGCTTTTTAAAGGCTTTCATGATCACAACATGCTTCTAGATTTTCCTGTGACCCGATGCTATCCTCCCAGATCTAGACTAGTTTGCTAATTTGGACTTGAGAAGCGTTGGGTGCACACCACTGATCCCTAGCAAGGTTTCTCTAGCTGAGCTCCCTAGCTGAGCAGAGGGTCACACCAGTCCACAAGCTGTCACATCAGCACAGATGATCATACCTATTATTCACTCTACATAGTCTCATAATGCTAAGAGGTCTCAGACACAGACGTCATTGCCATTTAGGACAGAAATAATTAAAATATCTCAGTTTCTTAGCTAATCCCATCTTTTTCACAGACCTCTCTTTTTTGTCTCTAGGAAAAAGCTACAGCCGTTTGCCTACTGCTTTGAGGTTGCTGAACGAAGCGTATATAAAAGTATTATTGCATTATAACTTAAATACTGGAGCATATAATTTTTAAACTCAATATAAAAAATGGATCTTTAACTATACACGTGCAGATCTCTTGGGTTGCAAAACACATCTTGTCCAGCTGAGAAAGAAAGATATTAACAGCTGTGTTACAGAAGAATGTGCTTAATGTTTTCAGCGATGCTTTCTTTTGATTCATGTTTTTGCTAGAAAACAAGCTTCTACAGAATAAATGTCCATTTCTTGAATCTCAGCCCCTCAGATGGTGGGCGCTTCCTTTTGGAAATGAAGTTATTCTTGTTCCAGAAACAACTACTGTACGAGAAAATGCACACAGAAGACAGGAAGCATGTGTGTGTTTTATCTTCTCTGAGCAGGGCCACCTAAGTGAAGGAGAGGCAGAATACAATACAAACCAGCACTTTGTGTCGGATGCCAACCCATGCTGAGATTTTAACTCCGGCTTCCTGAGCATGAATAAACTGGTTGCTCTGTAATAAAGCTATTCTGTTATTAGGATATTTTACTGTTTTAAGGTCCAACTGCCTTAAAAAATACAATTCTCCCATTAGGTGAACAGAAGTCGCAGTAGCAGGAAATAAAAAGTTTTATCCAGATTTTTATTAGGGAAAAATTCTTGGCAATGACTGCTAAGAACATAATTTTTAAATTTGAAGTATTATTTATGCAAAAATAGCAAAAAAATCTCCAAACCCTACAGAAAAATATACTGTGTAGAAAATATGCTCAAAAGAAAATTAATATTAAATAGAATAAAACCTGCCTAATATGCCTGTTCACACAACACACACAATCCAGTCTGACCAGTGGAACAACATCCTGGACAACTGTAGGATACTTCAACATCCACGTTCCTGTTTATCTTATGTGATTGACATTGTGAAATCGTGCTACAAACCAAACTGCCTGTTGTATAACATTTTTTTTAGCCTTCCTCAGGGCTAAGATTGTATCATATCAGCGTGGAAAACAGCCTCCCCTGGCACAGCTACAGACCACCAATTTTCCCTTTTCATGAAGATCCAAACAGTAAAAAAAGATGTGGTGGTTTACAGCGAGGTAGAATTTTAGCCCATTATAGTACTATTAGGATTAGCAGTAGTACTAGGATCAAAAATATTCTAACTGTACAAAGTATTTGCTGTCCCCCCAGCTCAATCCCCTGTGTATTTTCATTATGGTTTTCTGTTCTTTGACACCATTTCGATGTGTTACGTATCTGTACATTTTGGGCAGTAAAAGTTATTCTACCACAGTGTATTCTCAACACTCAGGAATAATCGGATAGCACAACTGGAGAAGTTTTCCAAAATTATCCCATACAATTTTTTCACAGCATTTGTAAATGATAAATACTCACTTTAAAACTGAATATGTAATATCTGTTTAATTTTTTTACCATCCATACTGAGGTCTTTGCCTGAATAATGAAAATAACTACTCTTTTGCTTTCTGAGTAATAACATATACCACAGCTCTTTCAATACCATTTAACAAATTTATTTATGGTCCTATTAGCATACTTATTTTATTTTATTTAAATTTACATCTGTACTGCAGTTTATAAAATAGATGTTAAGTAGAGGTATAATAAAGAGATGTGAAAGAAAATTCCTGTCTTCTGAGAGAAATTTTATTTAAGAATACATAACTGCCTTTTAGCTGACTTTGGAAAAAAAGCTTCTATACATCTTCAACTAATAGAAGCTATAAAAAACCCTTTGTAATATTGGAACCAGTTGAGAAACCACAAGTATTCAAATGCAGGAAATCATGATTTTATAACATTTTAATGTGATCTACTCTTGGGAAACAAAGTTAACCAAGCCCTATTTCTCTACAGGAAATATTCCACTGTACAGTTGTAATACATTGTGGTGAGGGGTACAGCTGCAAATTTTTCACCTGTAATGCCCCACTGGTATTGTGGCTTACTGAATTGCATCAAGATTGCCTTCCTGTCCGGAAAGCCCTCTAAGTACAAACAAGACTCTAAGCCCAGGTTTTATTTTCCCTTGGTATCAGAATATGGTAATTTAAGAGCCCTGAGAAATGCTTTTTAACCTTTTAGAAGAAATATGTAGCATTCTTTTATTAGGAACTCTGTTCTTTGGCTTTTTAAAACAACATGTGACCAACTTATCTTATCAATTTATCAGGCTAGCAGGTTCGGAGCGAATGCAGGTGTGTACAGTAATGTGATCTGTCACAGATACGGGCTTTTTCATTACGGAAAAACTGCTCTAAACACACTAACAGCTTTTGGGAAGAAAACGCTATAACTGAGAAGATTTCTGTAGAACTTTTTAAACAGGAAAATGTATGTGCTATTAAGTGTCAAACCCATTTTTTTTTCTGCTGTCATTCATCTTGAGACTGAGTTTATCTAATAGCAAAAGCACCAGTATTTAATTTAATTTATTAGGGTCTTAAGTTATTGCTGCAAGTATTGAGAAACAAAAGTACACAAATAGGAGATCTTGCTTTAGGGACTTACCTACTTCTTGCAATGTTCCTTATTCTCATTTTCTGACACAGGAACAATCGTCCACATGTTATTTAAGGCTTTTCATTTTGTGAGCTTCAGTATTTATGAATAATATAAGCACTATGCTGTTGAAATGTAGTCACCTCTGGGATGGAGGGTAGCAGTCTATTAATACATAAAGTACTGCGTAATTTTTGGTATATGGGCTATTTTGACCACATATTGTCACCACAGTAAAGCCTGACTCCTCCGAGAAGTGGCACAAGATCAGCGTACAGCAGGAAGGACTTCAGTTTGCAAAGTTTCATAAATCAGAGTTACAAAATCTGAAAAGTACAGAACACGAGGAGAGTGTAAATCTGTCATTAAAATAATCTGATGGTTTCGTCAGTCCTCTGGCACCCGGTAGAGTTTTCACTGGCTCAGTAAGCCCAAAGGGTAAATTTCAGGGTGATGCACAGGCAAATTATGCACAACTTCCATTAACATTCCCAACAAGTTACGCTTAACTCCCTGCAGACTGCACAGAAACCGTGGGCCAAACTATACGGTCTCATCTCAACGCAGTGAACACTGAGATCATACAGCAAAATAATTAAGATTATACACACCAAATACAGTAACAAAATAGTAAAGTCGGAGATAATCCTACTCTCAGGCAAGGAAGTTCACAACCAAAGTTTAAAGCTGGAATTCCTAAAGAGAACGGGCTCTGTTTCAACATCTGCTTAAGGCTCACTGTGGAACACTGCAACGCCTTTAGCCCCTACTTCCTTCCTTGCAAGAAAATAAAGACAATACTTATCATTAATAGTCAGAGTCTTAACTTCGGAAAACATGTTGAAAAACTCTGCCCAGCATCACGAAGCTTGCTCACATCCAGCTCATCTGAAGCCCAAGTGGCTCAGGCTACAAGCAAGCCCTCAGCCCTCTTAGACCAGTTGTTCACATCATGACCTGCACCCCGTTTTGTACATGTGCATGGATAAACACGGCTTCTACTGACAGCAAGGCAGTTTCCTACATTAGAACAAAAGGCATTTGTTCCAGTTCTAGTTTATGATCAGATATGCTCAATAATTATACTGTGTTGTTTCGTTTCAAGCTTGTTGCAACTCTTCATACAGTGGGGAGATGATAAAAACTCTGTACCCAGTCTGGGTGCAGCAGCAGTATGACTAGTACAGTCATTCTGAATAACAGCAAGAGACAGAATTAGCAAGAAATGTAAGTTTTAAACAGCAGAATCCCAGACAAAGCACCAAATTTGCCTTCTGAGCAATTCACCAAAGCTAGACAAATTATTTCACCATCCATCTAAAAAGTCTAATTATCTGAAGCCAGCACTGAACTGCATGGCAGGAGATTCAAAAATCTGCAAACTGACAGGTTTATCGATAAGCACAGTTGAACTTTACAGCTTATTCTCTAATAACACTATGAACTTAAATCACTAACCTGTCATACACAAATCATCTGGATTTCCAAAATAGTTGTTGCTTTGGGAATGTAGAAAATAAATCAAACACGAATAAAATTTGTGGTTTCCCAAAAAGCTCTTTTCCCAGACTCTCAAATGCCCAGCTGAACACTGTAGCCCCAACAGGGAATGAAAAGTAATAAGGAAGCAGAGCCAGCCAAAATGAGGTATTCTCTGTTAAAAGGAAAAATGAATGTCTTTGACATTGATCATAATTCTTTTCCTGTTGACTGTCATGTCAAATCTTTCCTGGAATAATGACTTACAGTAGGTCTAACGTCAGTCATTCTTAAGCTCATGCTTCC
Organism: Pterocles gutturalis; assembly: GCF_000699245.1. Classification (NCBI taxonomy): domain Eukaryota; kingdom Metazoa; phylum Chordata; class Aves; order Pterocliformes; family Pteroclidae; genus Pterocles; species Pterocles gutturalis. Next base: position 57,028 of record NW_010115068.1, on the reverse strand, counting down.
TTAAGCCACTGTTTAAACAACCACAAGGTGTTAGAAAATGAGTGTTTATTGGCTGACAGGGTTGAAAAAAATCAGATTCCAGACTGCAGAGTTTGCAAATGCTTTATTTAAATAATGGAAGCATGTAAGGCAATGCAATGGACTATTTTTTTGAATCTTCGCCTTCTGAAGTTGGAAATACTTTACGTTCTCCTAAAAGAGATTTCACCCTCTCAGCAAATGCTCCGAGTGAATTTTACCAGAGTGGTTTTATTTACCCGGTCTTTCCGTATTAAATCTCAGTTAAGCCCTTGCACTATACTCACTGCCTTAATTTTCTCCAGTAGACCTTGAGATCTGGTAAATTTAATCACCACTCTTCTAAACCAGGAATAAGTCCTCTGTTTATTAGGAGACTATATAAAGAAGAAAGGCCAAAAAAGGAGACCTCAGCACATATTCATCTTTTCATCAGCTGTTATAACGCTGACTACACTTGCATGCAATAGGAATCCTGGCAGGTACACAAGGGAAACATCCTCAAATACAAAAACCTGTCAGAGTTATAGCTCAGTAGATATTTTATTTTAACTTCATATGGAGAAATGAAGAAATGCCATAGATCATCTTCCTTTTGTCTTGTAAGCTTTAACAGCTTGTATCTCTCACTGGATGACAATCCAGAAGAAAGAATTTTAAGTCTGTGTTGGTGATGCAGCTTAAAGAAATCAGAGAGCTCAGAACTTCAAGCATTACACATTATATGGTCACTTTGATTAGACAAAGCTGGTTTTCTCCACCTTTTAAACCTGTGGCCACTCGTGTAAACACTCTTGTGTCAATGCAGAGCTTTTTGTTCGAGATACGGGGCAGTGCCAGCAATATCTCTTATTGGAAAGATATGTCTACAATGGAATGGCTAAAACTGAGCATCTCTGTAAAAAGTTCACTAGCTGAAATAGGTCTCCAGCTGTAGAGGAAATCATTTGCATGTCCTGTTCACCTGCTTGCACAGAAAAGCACAATACTTACTTGATGGTACACAACCCAAACGTGTTGACATCGTTCTCGGTAAAGCTAAATGATACAAAAATGTTCAACTGTCCTTGTAGCCAGCTCAAGCCAATGTTCTCATCATTTGGGAGCTGAGGTGAGAGACTATGAAGCCCTTCCTCTGCAGGTTAGACTGCCTGGCACACTTTTGTTCCTGAGTTGCTAATGTATCTTCTACAACTCTGATATCCCTGCAGGAGACATTTCTATATACCTTATAAAACATATTCTGCTTGAAGGCTATTACTATGCTTCAAAGTCCTCAGTAGAAGACATATTATGGACAGATTCACAAGAACGAGAATCATCACCACCAACAGATTCCAACTTCAACTGCAACGCAACAAGAACATCATAGAGCATAGAAAAGAGCTGCTGCTCTATAACGACAAGTTGGTTGCCTTATAGAACATAGTTTCCTGTTAAACTGGGAAACCGAGGCATAGCAAGTATTCACTTGTGAAGACTTAAGGTGAAACAAATCTATAAATGTCTGCATAATTTTTGCTACAGAAACTATCTGCACAAGGGAGTGTGTCCTAAATCTAACATTAACTGTTTTGGAGCAACAAGAGTAGGTTTTGTATCCCTAGTTTTGTGTACATATCTTCTTTAAGTACATAATAAAATAGGCTTTTAGAGTTGTTAAAGAAGACTTTCTCTTATCAGCAATCTACTTGAATAATTTAAAAGTTTCATCTGTGGGAACTGAGAAAGTCACAGAGAGCATCCTTTTTCATGTACCAATATCAGTCTTCAATATTCTAAAGTAATGGCACTGCTACTTCATCTTGCTTATTATCTTTTGAATTAATTTTGTGAAATTTTTCCAAGTTTGGACTTTCCTCTGCTCCTGAGGTGTAAGTATGATTCTCACATCAACACTGTTCTACCCTTTGCCCTTGCTGATTTGGGCAGTAATGGATTAGCCTGGTTTACATGACACAAAAAGGAGTCAGCACTGGGATTAAATTCACTCCTATGAAATCCGTGCTGTCTTAAGTGAAGTTATCAGTAGAACAAGCTTTTTCTTCTCCATGTATTTTAAAAATAATCTTAGCAGTAGTCAAGATCAAAAGGGTATGCCTTTACCAACATCTGAGTTGCTGCCTGAAGGTTTTTTCTGTAGATCCCCTTTATACAAGGGGCACATTAGCGGTGGCTTAGAGCAATATTTATCACACTACTTGGAAAAGACACAGCCTATTGCTTTTTCTTCTTGCAAGAACATGAAATTACTGCTCTTGTGTGTATATTCCTTCATCCCACATTGATCATTACTAGGATATTTAGCTGTATCTAGAGCCTTCTAAGCACTGATGAAAAAAGTCTCACAACTTGGAAAACAGACAACCATCAGCAGAAATTAACAGAGTTAATGTTCAGTATAAAAGACTGAGGAATATTCTACATCCATAGCACATCTCTTTCTTGATACAGAACCCAGTAGTAACTTTTTTTTTTTTTCCGTTATCTATACCAGGTTCCACCCAAAACACTCGGAAGCACAGTGGCAAATTGATTTTTGCTTCACTTCATTGATTTTGTGTTCCAAAAATAATACCTGTGTATGTATTTTCTCCACTAGTAAGAACTTACAAATACTAATATATCAACTTTAATACAGTCTTGAGAAGGTATATTCAGAAAAGATCTGGGTAGTGATGTAGACACAAAGGGAGTAAAATAAGAAAAGGTCTCCAGGTCAAAAAGGGCTAGAAATTATGCTGGAGATACGCGGGCTTTAGTACCTGAGGATAAGAAACACCTTATGTCACTGGACAGGAGCTCCTTAAAAAATTAAGAAGAGGTACCAGGGAAGCCTAAAGGTGTTTCATCAAATACTAGTTATCTGAAAAAATGGTGAATCACATAGACTAAAAGAATATTTGTAGCATGTGAAAATGGGGCAATGAGGGATCACAAATTAAATACAAAGGGCCTGCAGTGTCCGGTAAACAGGAAGAACCAGTTCAGATACTCTCAATCTCCCAAAAGAAATACAATCCTGATGTAGTTTCTTGCAAGTGCATCTAGGATTCTCCCTCACTTCTTTCAAACAAATAGATCAAACTTCTGTTTTAAATCACTAAAGAAAATGCAACACGTGATGCCATGGCAGAAACATCAGTTCTACCTTTTCCCTCCACAAATAAAAGCAATAATGTTGGGATTGTAAAAAAGAAAAGTTTTAGAAACTTGACGAGGGAAACTGCTTACCTTCGCAACAACAGAAGCAAAAGTACAAGAAAATAAGCTCTTGGGACAATCTAGAAATAGCAGCAAGGTAAGGTTTTACAGAAAAAATATCGTTCATATCAACTCTCATAACCTGAAGCTGTTCATTTATTCTTTGGCTGCAGCAGACAACACACAACCTCAAAAAAATCCCCAAAACCTCTCTTTATGGTGAAGGTTTTTCCAAGTTCCAGGAATTTGAAGAATAGCTAGAAAACCAAAAAGACTTCTAAAACCTACCCGTGATTAAAATGATATGCCAAAAGAAGTTTAACAAAGATAGAAAGCCAGATGAAATGTCACAGCAATCTACTTGGAAAGAAAGAACATTCAACTGGCAAACTTTTAATTCAGGACAAACTACAGAAGCGCACCTTTGCCTGGATTTATGTGAAGTAAAGGATTCAGGGGAGCTGGTAACACAGCTGTTGACATTATGGGTCCTCCTAGCATCTGAAGATACACAGAATCCTGGGAAAGTTTTTAAAATATATTTTTAATATACTTTGATATCATTACTGTCTTTAAATTTAGATCATTTTTTTTCCAAAAAAGCTGAAGTCTTTGGCTTGCAGATGTTCCTCTAATGTTTCATATCAAGAAGTGAATAAAACTGTTGTTTTGTCTTTTTTCTCTTTATATTTTGTGAATTTTCCATATGCACTAAATACACAGTATCTTAAGAAAAAGATGTACATCCATACAGGGAAAAAGGTGGAGCTGATGAAAGGCCTCCTGACTAATTTAAATCAGAACGTAACGTTTGAGATTAGTATTTGGTAAATGCAGTTTACCTAAAGATTTTGAAAATCAACTCTGTATTACCGATTCCACCCACATATCTATGTTATACTAATAAAAAAATGCATCTTGTCCATGTTTAAAATGGCTGTTTGTCTTCACTGTGCAGAGAGCTCTCTGTAGGTGCATGGCCATTTCTGGAAAATGGGATAAATCACCACCTAGAACCAGGCAACAGCTACTGCCAAAATTCATGGCCCGTTATCAAAATGTGGATCCTCTTCTAGGCTTTTCTGCACTCCATGTGCCCAAGAGCACAGTTTTTTGAATAGACGTCCCTAGCACTCCATGTGCCCAAGAGCACAGTTTTTGAATAGATGTCCCTTATTTGGCTGATATCTTTAATGTATTCCCTTGCAATTGAAAGCCCAAGGTAGTAATAGAAAACTTACCAAGAATTAATTAATCCTAAAATTGACAGACGTTAAGGAACGAGTTTTGTCACAGCGAAAAGCATCATGGAGGGAAGCTATACAGGGATGCTTGACCTTAAAACGAGACTGATGGAAACAGTTCTCTGTGGTCGATGTACAAGATTAAATGCAAATCTGAAGAATTACATGAAGACCAGTAGAAGGTGACAGAACCTCAACACTGGTAGCCCAGCGCTTCCCTCTTTCTATCTTACTGTCCAAGGCAATCACAGAGGAAATGAAAGAGAATTGCAACTACCTTCCCTTCTCTAGGCTGCAGCATGGAAGCAAAAAGCAGCAGAGCAGGTGTGCTACTCGAAGTCCAGCTGCATACGCCCACTTGAAGAACCGATATCCCCCTGTACAGGGTCATATTATCACATGAGCACATCATTCTGTTCATGATGTCTGCTATCTATAATCAGAGCTTAAGGTAATTATGCCAAAAACTTGGTGTGCTGTGCTCTGAAATGAAATAATCTGAAATGAAAATGCCATCCTGAAAGAAGGCAAATTGTTGGCTTTCACAGCAACCTAAGAGGGTCATCAAGACAGCATACAATAACAGGATTTTGATCTTTGATTCAAACCTCATGCCAAGTGGAGCTGATTCTTTTCCATTTAATTTTAATTTTCATATAACTGAAAGGAGCTGACATTTGGCCGTCCAGAGGGCAAAGAAATTGGCAGGACACTTACATGATCTCACTAACAGTATGTGCATGGTAATAACATTATACCATTTATCTGAGGAAGATTATCCTACTTATCCATAACTCAAAGCATATTGGTGTATAATTCAATTTTAAAAGCACTTTTTAAAGTTATAGCAATAATGAAATATAATTCAACATTTCTGAACAAATAGGAAGAATTGTGAGATATTTATTTCCATTGACTCACAACACTATTCTGATTAACAAGCAGATTCAAAGTAAAAAAAAAATGTCAGATCCAATTTGTAATACAAAAACCAAACTGATATTAACAAAATTAAAAATGAGCAAAAATCAAAAATAGGTACACAAGTCAATTTATAAGGATGAATTACACTAGACAGGAGAGAATGTAACTACCTGATTGTGTATTTTAAAAAGTAAAAATTCTCGTAGTTAAGGACCAGTGCAATCGTGAGGCGTGGTTTATTTTTGGGGCACAGAGTCACGCAGCTGCAGCACTCAGCCTCCCTTTGAAGGGCAGCTCCATGATCTCACACAGTCAAACTGGACAGCCCACTTCAACCCCCTCAAAGCAAAATGAGAGAAAATAGATCCTTTCTCTCTAACCCTCTGAAGAAGCACGGCCATCTGCCATCACAGACACAGGAGAGGATGGCCGGACTGGAGATTTTAGTTCAATGAATTTCCACTGAATCTGGGCAATTTCAGAGCAGGTCTTTCCTCACGTGTTTTTATTTCAAATGAAATGAGGTCTTGAAGTAAAGACTGATGGATGAAATCACAGGAAGACAGAATAAAAACTGCATGCTTGCACACCAGAACTGATAAATTTGGCTATAGCTTATTACGTCATGGAAAAACTCTACAGGTAAGTGGTTAAAATGTTTGGACAAGTAGCTTTAAAACCAAAGATGTGCTCAAGCCATGGAATTTACCTCCTATTGTTTTACAGAGCTCCTGACATTTATTTTGTGCTCATTTTTAATAAACCTAAGTTTGAAAACATTCACTTCAGAGCACAAATGTTTTATTTTGTTAATGAAAGTGGAAAACTCCCATTACCCACCTGAAGAACATCTCCAAGGTCAGCAGTGCTAATATCTGGGTCTTCAGTGGTATTAAAAGGAACTGGGTTAATTCTTACGAGAGTGAGCACTCTGGGTTCTGGATATCTCCACAACATCATTCCTGGACTATCCTCAGTTTCATTGTAAAACACAACTTCATAGGCACTGGGCAGTTTTTGTGCTTCTGTCAAATGAAAGAAAGCTATAATCTGTTACATAATTTCTAGAAAGAAACATGCTGGTTTATGAAACCAAAGTAGTTAAAAATAAACCCGTCAGGATCAAAAGGAGAGAAAATAAAAAAGCAATTTCCCTGACTTTTAAAAGATTACAGCTTAATGGAAAGAAATCAAAAAGTCTTTTTTTTTTTTTTTTCATTCTAGCAGATGTCTTTTCAACTGCTTTTCCAAAAAAAAAAAGTAAAGTATTCATTGTAAGAGGCAAGTAATCTTTAATAGGTAATTACTGTATTTAACTTTATAATTAAAAAAAAAAATAAAAGAGCAATAATGTTCTTACCTGCATCTTGTATATACTGGAACAGGCCTGTTCTCAGATCATCTGAGGTATGCTCAGTTTTGGAGGCCAGATTCCTTTCCGTAGAAAAACAAGTAGGGTGTGTACGTTCACACATCAATGTCTGTACCCTGCCCTTTTTAGTGAGGTACTGCTGTAGAAGCTCCTGGAGAAGGACTAAACAGTTTAAATGCTCTTGACCCCAGAAAACCTTTAAAAAGCAGAAGAAAAAAGTAAAGAAAGAGAAAAGACAAAACAGTTACATACAAATATTCAGAAATTTTTGAATGAAAAAATCTCCCCAAGACAACAGGAACTTTATATGGCTTTCAGCCTGCTCTACTTATACCTTAATTGCTCCTACGTATCCTTAGTGTGAAAATAAAGAACAGGAATAAAAAGAAATCACTACAAAACCATTTGGCAAACTTGTTCTTTTCATCATTCGAAGGAGAGCATTAATTCTTACCACTTACAATTGATCCTGATGCTGCCTAGAAGATCACAGAACTTAAAAGTGATACCCAAGAGCTTACAGCTGAGCGCAGTATGGAACATTGGGACTAGTCACAGATTTTGCAGGTTAAGATATGACAAAAAAATCCTTAAAGATGCAACGTTCAAACTGTTCAAAGAGCATGTTGCTCCAAAAGTGGAATTCTGCAATGCATTAAAAAACTAAGTGGCACAGCAAAGATGACTAGAAAGATATATGAACGATCATTTCAAGCACAAACATCGAGCATATACAGCAGATGATTCGGATGTGCTGCAAGTTCTCAGAGTAAGGTTTAAAAGTTTAAAGTTTTTTGAAGTTTAAAACAGAAATTTAGAAAAATATCTAAGAAAAACTGGTATTCAAAGTCCAGAAGATACAGACAATTTATAGCAAAATAAAAGGCAAGTAGACGTTCCTCTCTCCGAGCTTTGGCAAGCAGCACTGCTTTTCTCAAACCAAACTCCTCTTTGAGAGAATCACGTTAACGGGGTCAAGTCTTCATGTGCACAAGTGGGCCCAGCAGCAACAGGGAAGACAAGGAAGAAACTCACAATTAGTAAAGGAATAAAAATTAGAACCAGTGTGGGATGAAATAAAATTCACCAACAGTAACTTAAATGTCCATGGTAAGGGTAGGAGTAAAGTAAATAAGTCAGGTGTGGACACAAAGAGTAGCGCAAATTTTTTCACTGGGGAATACCAATGTTTAAATATGAAAAAAGATCAAAAGATGCCTAGAGAGTGTAGTACAGCCATGAAGAACGAAGCTGTGCCCTCCCCTGCATCTACATGTGTGCCTATGGAATAAACCAAGATCCATTCTCCACCCACAAACACAGGCTGGGAGGAAAATAGATTGAGAGCAGCTCTGAGGAGGACCTGGCGGTTCTGGTCAATGAGAAACTGAACACGAGCCGGCAGTGTGCGCTTGCAGCTCAGAAAGCCAGCCATGTCCTGGGCTGCATCAAGAGAAGTGTGACCAGCAGGTTGAGGGAGGGGATTCTCCCCCTCTGCTCTGCTCTCGTGAGACCCCACCTGGAGTATTGCATCCAGCTCTGGGGGCCTGACATGAGAAGGCCATGGACCTGTTGGAGTGAGCCCAGAGGAGGGCCACAAAAAAGATCAGAGGGCTGGAGCACCTCCCGTATGAGGACAGGCTGAGAGAGTTGGGGTTGTTCAGCCTGGAGAAGAGAAGGCTCCGGGGAGACCTTAGAGCAGCTTCCAGTGCTGAAAGGGGGCTACAGGAGAGATGGGGAGGGACTCTGCATCAGGGGGTGGAGTGACAGGGCAAGGGGGAATGGCTTTAAGCTGAAAGAGGGGAGATTTAGATGACTAGACATTAGGAAGAAATTTTTCCCTGTGAGGGTGGTGAGGCAGTGGCCCAGGGGGCCCAGAGCAGCTGTGGATGCCCCATCCCTGGAGGGGTTCAAGGCCAGGCTGGATGAGGCTTTGGGCAACCTGGGCTAGTGGAGGGTGTCCCTGCCCATGGCGGGGGGGTGGAACTAGATGATCTTTAAGGTCCTTTCCAACCTAAACCATTCTATGATTCTCTGAAGACCCTCTTACAGCCAGTCCTGAGCTAAATAGTCCTGGGCTGCCCAGGTCACCTCCCTAATTCAGTGCATTCCGACTCCAGTTTCTAGAGTATCTCCAGGCTCAGAGTCCCACACTTGGTCTAGCACCCCCTCAAAGGAGTTCCGTGTCACCTAAGCCGATCCCAAGGGTCTCAGTCTCCCACTGATGGAGGAGAACGAACGCTTTTTTCCCCTACTTTTATTAATTTTACTTCTAGGCAGCTGGAGCTCCAGAGCATGGAACTCCTACTACAATATTCACAGATGAGGCACCAATTTCACATAAGCTCTCTAGGCTCTGCTGCAATACAAATTAACAGTGGTAGAAGATGAGGTCATGTTTAGAGCTGGTAAAATCATTAGCCATAAATAAACTAATTTGAAACAGAATTGTTAATGCTTTTGTCAGCATTCTCAAATCTATTCTGCCTGACCAAATGTTCAATTGTTTTTTTGCAAAAGCTAATTAGCGCAGTGTATATTCTAACAATAAATGGCTTTCTCAGATTTATAGAACTTTTTCTTGTCCTTGCTAAAACCCCAAAATTTTGGAAAAAAAACCCAACAAATAAGCCTTTTATTATTAACAACATGTAGAGGTAGTCAGCCAAGTACCTGTGAAAAACAAATAAAAAAGAAGCAGAGAAACAAACTGACTTCATTTATTCATTAAGATGTAATTTTTAAAAATTTGCATCATTCAGTTAGCCCTATTTCCAGTGCTGTGGTTTTAGGAACTTCTAATGTCAGTTCTGGGAAAAGACCTAATGACATGATTAAACATCAAAATTTCCTTTTTGTGTTTTATATGCTTGATATATATATGTATTTTAAAACATTTGGTGTGTATAGATACTACAATCAAAATAATTAAAACAAGGCATATCTTAAAGCCTACTTGTTTAAGCCTCACAGAATCTATTTTTCATTTCAAGAACTCCCATGCTTCTTGGACTGGTTTCAAGTTGCGGGCACTTCCAAACAGCAGAGGATAGCATGGAAAACTGAGTATTAATTGCTACAAACAACAGTTTATAATTACTCCCCTGAGAAACTGGTGTAAGTTTAAAAAGAAAGGACACGTATTTCTTAAAGCTACCCGTAGGCACTACAGACACGTAGCTCATGGACAGACAAACACACGCACACATCAGAACAGGGTCATAGATACTAAGTGTTAGTAATTTGATCCAGCAGTTTTAAGGGAACACACACATACAGCTACAATACACAGCTTAAGGAGCATTAAAAAAAAAAAAAAACAACACCAAAACAATGTACACAATTTTTCAATCAACAGTTTAACATGAAAGAAGAGATATTTTAAAAGGTAAAATAAAAACCACCCAAACCAAAGAAGCCAAGAACCCCAACCCAACAAACTGCTGTAGGCTGCAAAGCTTTACAAGCTTCCATACAAATTATTTATGAAATTTTAATCATCCAAAGCCAGTCCCACTCAACAACAGAACCGTAAGCATCTTATACAGACCTGCAGCAGGCCTCCTCTCCAATCGATGTATATTTTTGGAATGGATTGCTCTGGGCCAGGATCACCACTGTGCTTACACCACTTGGCTTCCATATTCACAGAGCAGCAAAAAGGGCCCATCAGAGATCTGGCTCTTTCTTTGAGACTTGTTTTAAGCAGGAAATCTTTTATGTCCAGGACAAAAGATGATCCATGGATTCCTAAAAAGAGAGAGAGAGAGACAATTCATGAATTGTCATTTACCATGAGCCTGGGAATCTGTGCCTGGAAGCAATTACTCACACAAGTAGTCCCACTGATGTTCATGGAAACACTTGTGTGGACAATCGCTCTCCTCTCCAAGCAGGAGCATCACAGTTGGGCCACCAGAATTGTGATTTTTTTTTTTTTTTCTTAGCTTGCTCTTCTGACACTATTGAGCATGCTTTACACAGAGTTGCAGTGATGGAGCAGGTATGTCCCATGCACATTCCTTACAAAGAACTATTTGCCAAAACATTACGACTTTTTACATGTGTGAGTATTTTAAGGTTTATGAGAAGAGACATTTTTCATTAAACTATGAATTTTTTTTTTTTTCAAAAGAGTATATTAAGAACAAGAACAGATGCTTCACTTGATTATATTTTAAACTGATAGGAAATAGCTATTTTGAACAATTCTCTCTGTTTTTGTTCAGGTTAGTTATTATAAAATACTGCCGTGCTAGACTTTGGAGTGCTTAGCAAGAGAGCAAGGGTAATGTTTGCATTGAAATAATTCAAAACAATTATTGTTAGTCAGAATGTATAATGTGTGATTAGCAAAAAGCCAGTTTAATCTAAACTTTTCAAATCACAACCATTTGCACTGTACATAGCTTAATAAAACATAAAAATGACAATGGCAGGTTAGATTTATGACAGAACTTATGTACTCTCATTAAAGACACAAACATTTTTAGGAAAGAAACACCACCTAAATGTCACATCTCCTGTGAATTTCACTTACAGCAAATCACTGTTTAATAAAACAGACCATACTTAATATGTCTCTATTTCTTTTGTATATTTACATGAAAAGGACTACATCTGAGGTCGGGTTAACTTTTTTCTCTTCTGGTGCTCACACTTGGACTCAACACTCGCAATATTGAATGTCACCATACTTTATAATGCCCACAGCTTATTTTTCTAATGAAACTGGATATTTACAAAAGCCAAAAGGTTACAAAACACCTAAAGCTTATATACAGATGTTCCAAGGTACAGTTCCATTTTATATTTTCATGCCTTTGCTAGTAGAAAAGTCCCACCCCCCCCACCCTCACTGTTTTGAATACATGCAGTAAAACTTCTCCTATGAATCTCTCTTAGAATTCAGAAAGAAAAATAATTCTGTCTGCATCCTGGGAGTTATCATTCTATAATACCAAGAAATATTTTATGCAATGGAAGGAAATATATTGTGTTTTTTTTTTTAAGCCAGCATCCATTACGAAGGTGGTCCAACAGTCCCCATAGTGATAATGGCATTGAATTGTATTCAACCCAAGTAGGAACCACAAACAAGAAGAATCTCTTCCCTGAGCAGTTTAGAGTTGTCATGGTTTAATCAACTCAGCTAGCAGCAAACACCACACAGCCGCTCGCTCTAAACTACAATTAAACTGTAAATAATGACGATAATAATAATAGTAAAAATAACATAAAAATATACAAACAAATGATACATAGTGCAACTGCTCATCACCCAACGACCAAGTGGATTTATTTATGTTTTCTTTCACTAGGGTTACACTTGGAAGGATTATGCTTTACAGTCTTTTTCTGTTGTCATCTCAGCTCCACAAAGTACAAAGAAAACACAATATCCAATGGCTTAGAAACAGAACTGATCATTCAGCAAAAAGAACACAGAGAGCATTCAGACAAACTTGCACAAAGTGATGTCTTGAGGAAGCTTAAAGAAAACAAATGAAGATCAGCAAGTATGCATAAACCCTAAAGAGCACTAGTAAATAAAAATATCTCAAGGCCTGAGAGAAGCTTCAATGGGGTACCATTACTAAGGAAATCTGAAAAGCATGACATTAGAAAAGACATTATCTCACAGCCTAAGGGAAGGGAGTAAAGAAATACCAGCGTGCACTAGAAGGGAGCTTATTTTAAGGTTGCTAAATGCCATACTAACATTCAAATATATGCTCAGTTAGTGAAGTTGTTTTCCTATGACTAAAGCAATGATCTCAGAAAGGTAAAGATGCAATATAATTCTCCTCTGGTTTTTTCCCTCCCACACACTGTTTTCAGTCAGCCCTTTCATGTATCTCTCACAAACTTCTATTGTAGAATTCTAACGTCAGTTTAAACAGATTAAATCAAAGCCTCCATTCGAAGTGAACTTGAGATGGCACCACACAGAAGTAATATATCTTCATAAACGATTGTTGTGATATGTAAAAGTTAACTTGCTCTGTTTGGATTATTGCTCATGAACACCAACACACTTTTCAGTACGTGCAATAATTTACTTCTAGGAACAAATAACTTCATGATGTCTAAAATACTCCTCCAGGAGACTAATAAATATGAAGCACTTGCTTTGGACAGTGTTTAAAAAGTGCTGCCAGCCCTCCATTGTCAGGCTCCACCCAGACACACAATAGATCTGCAATATGCTGCCACACTCACTAGGCTGAATACCATTGTCACCGTGCTTCCGCACACCCTTGGAAGGATTACCTTTATGACACGTGCTCAAAAGGAACGGCCAGGTATTTTCATACAGTTGGAAATAACATACGAGGCTTTGGAGAAAGCTAGTATGTTCTTAGTAATGTCAAGAAATTAACGTGCTCAGAAATTAAAGATGGAGATCAATACAAGGGAAGAGTAGAGAAAATTTACAAGATATTTGCTTTGAGATTCTAACATCTTTTCTTAGTCAGTAGAGACTTGATTTATGCTAACACAAAGACATCTCATAGAATCTTAGTAGCCTAGTATAAATATATATATAAATATAGTTACATTAGAGTTTACATAGAACTATAACAGTCATACTAGCTTTTACCAATAACAGGAAGCTCCACGTTTGTTAAGCTGCCCTGTGTGCAAAAAATCTTTCTGTGTATAGAAAAAAAGAGCTGCCCCGTTTTAATAGACGCAGCAAATACATCGAAACAACCCTTGCCTTTACAGTAACCATCACTTAGTGTTTCGGCAAAACAGGTGTTAAAAAGATTTCTGTTATTTTTCCTGGTTCACAGACAAAGGGAGATACAATGTTTCGACATTAGTTATGGACTTTCTGTTTTCAAAAACATTTCCAAGTACTGACATTTGATTCATCTCGAAATGAAACGAAGAACTGTAGCACAAGGTTTTTTCCTTCTGTTATGCCCTGTGCATTTGCTCTTTAGATAGCTGCAAATCCTCTGGTTCACTGCACTGTCACCTAATACAACACAGAGAATGACTTTAACTGGCAAAATTCTATACGTGAAAAGAGTTTTAAGAAAATGGAAACATGCATATTATAACAAATACAGCAAACGGACTATAGTTGAGCTATCTTTTGATAAGCCTCTTGGAGGCTAGTAGCTTTGCTATAAACTATAGCTCTAAGAAGAACATTGCTTTTGAGTTTGCAGCTGTTCAGAGGCAAGACCGTCCCAGAGCACAGAGCCTGCCATGCTGGTTCGGACTGGGCAAGGTGGACGTGGGCGACCGCAGCAGCCGGCAGCCTGCATTCCCACCCAAAGGATCGTGGTGCACTCCAAGGAAGAAGCCCAGGTTCTCCCACGGGCCCTCCCTGGCTAGGCGGCAGATACCCAATCTGGCTGCTGAAGGGTAATTAGCCAGGGGTTTTCCTTACAACCTTCTGCTTTAATGTCACACGTTACTAAGGTGATAATCTGTGATATTCGCTTCTGAGCACTCACTCTTCATATTTGCAGCTTCAGTAGCTGAAGTTGCCAAAGATACTAAGACAGCTTTGAATATGTAAGTATGTTATTACACCCAATATATTGATACCATTATCTACATGATTTTTCTTAAGAAAAACTTCAGACAATCATGTAATGAGTACTTATACTACAGTTACTCTGCCCTGTTGACAGGTATCCTCTACAAAGCAGCTTCTGAGAGGAAAGGGTAACAAACCTGTGAAAATAATTACGGGGGGAAATACTGCAGTTAATTTAAAAGTCATGCAATTTATTCAAGTCTGGAAACAGCAGTAGCAAACAAATGGTGAGATGTAGTAAAGGACAGTTTTCCAGGAGTTAACAATCCACTGACTGCACTGGATTTCTCATTAGTGTCGAGCTGAATCTTATGATTTCTTTCTTATCATTTCATTCTCCCCAGGAGGACAATATTTACACATTAGGAATTAACTATTCTTTAGCGAAAGAGAGTTTTTCAGCATCACATGGGGACACAAGTGGGCTCTGTAAAAACATGAGATATGTAACACACGGTAAACAGAAAGTAATGATCTTAAACAGGCCAAACCCTTGAATCCGTCACCAATAAATGTCCCCATGCATTCAGCAGTCCTGGCTGCTGGGAGCCTGTTTTCTTCAAATACTTCAAACACTAAAATCCAGGAACATTTATTATTTTAATCCATTACAGGCAGTGCTTGATTTAACTTTATTGGTTGTGGTGGTGGTAGTAGTTATAGTGGGGGTAAAGCTATGTTCTTTTACACATCATTTCAAAAGGGCTTAATTATATTTTATAGCTCAGGCCAGGAATCCTGCTTGTTTTGTGTCTAACAAGGTTCAAACGGAGTTCAGGTCAGTGATGAATCAGAAGAGAAGTCAGAGATGGTTATCTGTTTGAAATGAACTCATCTCCCTTAAAGAATAACTGGGCAGGTACATCATGTTCATTACACTGTTGCATACTAAATAGCTGAAAAAAATCTCAATTCACTTGTTGATTTGGTAATTTTGGATTTTACGATGTCTGATCAAAGATATATGAAAGTTAGGCTCTAAAGGGATTTTCATTTTTGGTCAAGGCTGTCTTTGGGTATACAATAGTTTAGAATATATTTGTAAAGCTCTATATCGCCCTATCTTATTCTAATTAAGTGGAGAAAAATGCAGAATGGAGAAAAACAAAAAGTGTTCATTTTGCATCTGTGGGTCCAGCTTTCAAAACTGAGTGCTATACTGACATGAGTAATACCTGGTTCTTGTATTATAAACATTTTCTTTTCAGATACCAGCAGTTTTCAAAGAAGTGACTAAACATTCTTCCACCAGCTTTGCTGATGGTCATGGAGGGGTTCTTCAATTTAAAAAAAAAAAAGTATTTTCACACCTTAATTTTAGGCAGTTGGTTAAAAACTTTGGTTTATTTCCAGGAGATAGCTGGTACCTACAACCATCACTGATTTATGAAGTTGTAGATACTTAGCACTACTGAAAAACCAGACACTGAATGGTTGCACAGTAAATGAAGCATTACAAAATACTGGATAACACTCAAAACATAGCCCTACATAATTGCCACAAGGCTGAATTAGAATTAAAGCTTCGGTGTCTTGCTCCTCTGCTCTATCCTTGCTTCACTGGATTTCAACTGCTTTTATAAACTAAATAGTCCATGAACTAGAGGGTAACTTTTCTTTATAAATAAACCATCCCCAGGATAGTGCCTGGCAGCACCCAAGCTCTTTGAGGCCCTATAACACAGCGACTTATGCCTGTGAAAGTCCAAGGCTTGACAGATATACCCAGGCCACACAAACCGAACAGGTTTCCTTGCACTCTTGGGATGTGGTTCTCCAGAATTAAGGCCGGTCCAGGTCCAAGCTCCTATCTTCCAACCTTCTCCTCCCTTCAGTTCTTCCTCCCCCTCCCTCCCTTATATACTTCTTCGAGTTCCCTTTTGTGCCAGCATGGTCACTAAAGTGTACCTGTCCAGTGCACCAGCTGAAGGACACGATCTTGCTGGAAACCTTTCTTTCCTGTTGGGTTAGTTTTCAGACAGATCAGTGCCCTGACTCAACCGAGTGGGCTAGTGCGAGGCAGAGCGTGGAAACCTGCAGCCACACTAACCTACACTTCCTATGGAATTGCATCTTCTGTTTGGCCAGCAAGGTGGTCAACTCATCCCACAGAAAATATTATTGTCAGAGAAAAAGAAGAAACGTGTTGCCGGTACATCAACAATTTAAACTTACGGAACAGGTGCTTAAAATGGGCAATAACGCCTAATCTCTGTGTTTGTACTTCACACTGCAAAATGTAGACTGAACTGGAGGAA
Source organism: Pterocles gutturalis (assembly GCF_000699245.1). Classification (NCBI taxonomy): domain Eukaryota; kingdom Metazoa; phylum Chordata; class Aves; order Pterocliformes; family Pteroclidae; genus Pterocles; species Pterocles gutturalis. The sequence goes on along the minus strand of NW_010115068.1, from coordinate 40,447 downwards.
TTGCAGAGAAAGCACAAAATGTACAAAGAAAACATTCAGCTTTCACTGTTATATATATTTCTTCATGAATGTAAATATTCTATAGACCTGACTACCATGAAAATGCTGTATCACCTAAAACTGCCACATATAGCACTGGGATCCACATAACAAAATGACTTCCATTCTCAAAAAAATTACACAGTTACTTTCACAATAAAAGCTGAAGAGATTAAAAACTCAACCCTCTTTGTTCTGAATCGAATTTCATTTGGAGTCTACTTTTTAAAGTCAAGTTATTTCAACTGTAAATGCAGTTCTACGAAATTAGTGCACACTCTTGAACCAACAACCTACAACTAACTTTTTTTTTCTTTTTTTTTTTTTCCCCTGAGTTAATGTGCTAGTTCATCAGTAGCAATTCTGAACCCTGTTACAAAGTACCAGTAGGGAATCTGACCAGGATTAATAGTGGTACTCAGTCCTGGGATTAAGTGGTGTCTTGTTTCATGGATTTTGGGCCATCTGTTCTTTCCTCCTCCATTATACTCCTGCAGAACTATAAACGCACCTCCACCTCAGGGACTATAGAAAGGAATTAGAATTCTTCTGCTTTTCATTATCACAAGATTCAGTAACTCATTTCATTGTCAGGATAATCCCCTTTTACTCTTTCTTTTGCGCTTGCAGGGTATGCCAAATGACAAATAAAATGCCAGATGTTAGAGACCTGATGAGGTCTCCACCTTTTCTTGAGTGTTGGGTTTAAGCTACTTGGGACACGGTGTCAAATCTGACAGGACCCTGATGCCCACACCCAATATTCATTAAGGTTTGTTAGTGATTTGTATAGCTGTCTACAAGCTGCACTTCCACCTCAATCCTCAGTGGTCATTTAAATATTTAGTTTGTCCTCTGGCTTCTACTGACAAAGAATTAATTTCCTATTGTTCAAGTGTTGGAAAGAGTTTATATTTCTTTCTAAAAGTAACAAAGGTCTTCTGGGTGTTGTAAATGGCTTGTTACTGCTGCATATTATTTTAGGTAGTCATATCTAATTTAATGTTTTATTTCCCCATGGGCTAACGTGCATATCTGCAGCATCCAAAGGCTATGACTACGCCTTAGCAGAGTTTTCTCAAGAGAGTCAGTTAATTCCAAAATGAAGTTTGGTCTTTGCTCTACACCAATTAATAGCTGTATTTAATTTTTAATATTTCTGTAAAGTATCCTAAGTATGTAATTTCTTTCAGGTTTAGTAAAAATACTTGTAATTATCATAAGCTCAACTAGTGCCTATTTTTTTCCCTTTTTTATATGCTAAAGTAATCATTTGTGCATACAGGACGAAGGGCTGGGGAATTCTGTCTATGCTCTTTGGAATATTTTATGTCTGTAACTCTCTCAGTTCAGACACTGAACAGCAAGACTTCCCTCCTGTGTCCAGCCAGAGCAAAATAAGGCTCCACCGAGAGGCTACGGGCTTCTTACTGCCTTTCACTCTGGGGAGAGTACGGTCCTCAACTTCTCTCATTTATCTGTTCTTTTGGCAGGTAGGTAGTGCTAATTTCAACACCAAACCTAAATTAACTGCAAGTCCTATGTTTAGAAATGCATTCTATTTCCTCATATTTATTGCTAAAAATTATTTCAACTTTAATGGCATGTGACTGTTCTGGAGTGAGCGACACACCTCCAGTAATCTCAAATCTGACTGGGTACCCAGCTAGAGCTCTAGAAGATGTCACTTCAGACGACCGAGAAAAATCACTGAACCAGGTCTAATGAGAGTTCTTGAACTTGGGGTTTTCATCAATAATTCAAATAAGCTAGCAAAAATGAGCTACATGTTTGTTATTTGCTCATAAGAAATGGGTACAAGCTTTAACTTGTAACTCTAAGCCACAAAACATAAAATGAGTACAGATAATTATTTTATTTAACATCACTATGACAAACTCCTGCCTTTAAGGGTAGAGAAAAACTATACTGGTAGACTCTTCTAAAGTAAAATTAATAATATCTTTTTTTTTGGAAGAGGGATTTTATTTTGGTTTGCTTTTTGACAATACACTGTGTCACATTCTACAATAGTATTACTTTACTAAAACCAAAAATACTTGGGATTTCACTGTAAGTAGAGAGGAGAACATAAGTATTCTAGCAGAAATAGTAACCATGTTGTTATAAGTAACTGTTGTATTAAAACATGAAAAGTGTCCAAAAAATGAAGTCCCTTGACAGACTAAAGGTTTGGAGTCATATAACAGTGCAGCAGGATATGTAGAAATAGAGGTGTTTTAATTTGATCCAACTGTAATGTGAGCATTCAACACTTCCAATTTATTTTGTTAGAAGTGAAATAATTCAAGTAATTAGCCCCTCTGTTTTTCAGAAGCTACATCTTTTTACTTTCATAAGAAGTTAAGAAGAAAACTTAAAACAGAAGGCCTTTAGCTTCCATGATTAAACCAAGAAAGTCTAGAGGGAAAACTGATAATTAAAAAAAAAAAAGTTATATGGCAAGCTTATTTCTTAATTTCAGCTAAAAAAAAATCAAAGCACTACACAAGGTCACGCACTTTTGTTTTCCCCCTATGAGAGAGGAAAAATGCCGACAATCCATTCTTGCGAGATTTTTTAGCTAAATAATTCCTAGCAAATAGGATTCCTTACAAAGCGACTTCATCTCCTACATTAAAACTCATCCGGAAAAGGAGTCGTTTACACTGTTTGTAAAACACTGCCACATAAACTGTGTAAAAAAACATATTTCCCTAAAAATAGCTTTGCGTAAGTAAGGGATTAGAGGAGTTTCTACTGCTATAATTGTTCCTTTGTAGTTTTTTCCATGATGGTTTCGAACAGTGTTTTTAACTATGTTTATTAAAGTCAGCACATCAAAAAGGATCAAAGCAAAAGCTAGTGAGAACCAAAGAAACCCCAAGCGTATTGTGTAGTCTCACTGGGGAGTTATGCAGATTCAAGTAAACAAGTGCAAATTGTTGAGGTTTTAATGAAAATTTTCTACAATTATTGTATCTGAAGTCATTCTATACAATAACATCTGTACAGCAGATGGCCATACTGTACGAAAGGCAGGCAATGCTCCTTTTTCTTCCTCTGCTTTAACAGTACATCTGAGATGACTACTTTTGTCATTGCGCTTAGTTTGGTTCAGCAAATAATTCGTAAAATGCAGCTGCTGCAGATGGTCACAATAGTTATTTGACTGTAAAATCAAAGACACAGTGAAGTATTTGTGTATTAGTTTCATTCTGTAAAAAAAATATCTGACATTAACCCTGTTCAGCTCAAAAGGTATATCTATAAAACCTTTTGTAAAAAGAAAAGTAGTGAAGAACTGACATATTTAAATACTCCTTGCTCCCAAGACACGGCTACTACACTATTTTTTTTTTTTTTTAACTGAGTTAGCTTGCATCATTTCTTTACAATAATAAAATGAACCTAGTTAGGAACTGCGGTATTCTTCTAAAGTATTTTTAACATAAATTTATAATACCATTTCCCCCACACTGCCTTCCTGAAGCTATAACTTCCACAGTGGTTTCTATCAGCATTTTAATTTCAAATTAACAATTTTCAATCAAAATCCAAGCAATTTATGAAAATATTTTTTTTGACAGTTTCAATCAGTTTTGTGAAAGTGTCTTTTGCACTTCTTGAAACCTCAAACAATTTATTGCACAATCACAACAGCATGCAAAACCTCATGCATGCGTATTTTTCTTTTCAAAAAGCAGAGATAAGGCAACTTTAACTGGGAAAAATGTGAAGAGGCTGTTAATGTCTATTTACTGTCTGCTGATGAAAGTTCTTCATATAGGATAACTAATTTCCATTTTCATTAGATTCAGCGTCAGTATTGCTTTACTCAGCAATGCCTGCCAGACGACAAACATCCCGAAGATTCACAGATAGCTTGCGACACGAAAAATAAAGATCGCCGTCCTCAGAATGCCATTAGAATTAAGAAATAGAATTTTGTAGCAGAATGTTTCTGAGGCTTAATGTGCAAGGTACGTCCTCCTTCTGGGAGGATGAAAACCTCCAGGGTAAGCGATATACACAGCTGAGTTTGCCAAATTGCTTTATAGTACAGTGACGGAACGGGCTTGGCTTTGATATATCGAAGCTTGCTGTGGACACCATAATGTGCCATGGGATGGATAATGCATAAACGGTAGAGGGGAAGCGATGGAAGGAAAGAGGATTATTACCCAGAAGGAAAACTAGAACTATTTAAAGGACATTATTTTACTCAGTTGCAGTGCTTTCTGTGCTAGGGTTGTGATCTGATTGGAAAAGCGTGGGAACGCAGGCACTATTCCTGCCTATCCTGCTGTTTATTTAGGGATAAATCAAGAGTTTCAGGCTCCAGCACTTTCACAGGCTTTCGTGTCCTAAGAACCTTACATTTTTCATCTTTAACTTTTAAAACAATAAAGCAGCACTGAAACTTTCTGGCTCGAGGAGAAATATTTCTGATGAAAAAGAAATAAATCACCACCTTGCTTGGCTTACCACTTGTTGCTCTCAACTCCAGACCATCGTACCTTGCAAGCTACTCTGCCAGCTACCTACAGCTGGCTCATCTCCACGTCATGTAAATGTACCAGCTTATTAGTTTTATTAAAAGACTAATAAAACAATTCACAAAGACACACAAAATGTCTTCATTTTAAATGAGTCTCTGGCATCCTATTAATTGTACCCAAGGTGTAAAGTTTCCTCGCAGCTCTGCAGTAATGAGGCTGGAGTGCCCATGTTCCCTGGGTGACTCTCAGCTGTGCAGAGGAAGCATGTAAAAAATTTAAAACTTCATAAGTCTGGAGGAGAATAATGGTATGACCCAATTTTTATATAGTATGCATGTGTCAGGGCTCTGAACAATTAATTTTGTATTTTTTTTTTTTAAACAGAAATATAGGATCCTAACAAGAAAATGTAGTTATAGAGTGAAAACTGTCAAAATTTTGCCCTTTGAAGTATGTGCTGAAATATCAGAATACCAGAACAGTGGTTCTTGTAACCCATAGGGAGAACCACAATTCTAGCCAAAATTCTGCTAATAAATTAGTAATTACAAGCTAGGGGATATTAACTACGCAATTAAGCACTCTTGGGTGCTGCCTCACTGAAAGGAAAACTTGGGTAATAGAGTCTTTGAGGGATTTGCTATTTTCTGCCGTGGATTTATGATGTTAGTTAGAGGAGGTCCCCTTAATGCCCCACACTTTGAAAAAGTTACTAGACCACCACTTGAACAAACCAGTAGCACTCCAATTTTCCAAAACTCTTACCTGCAGTTTTAAGTCCACTTTTAACATTGAGGCTCCCACTGAGGTTTGATAAAGAGACTAACAAAGAAGGTTTACTGGGATGGGGAATGGTTTCCATTGAAACAACTATTTGAACGGTGTGGATGGAAATCTTCTGTAGGCAGGAAAGGGCTTGCCACAAGTTTTCTTGCACTGAAGCCTTTTGTGCCGTGTTGGCGTGCCCCGCAGGCAGCAAATCCTTTCTTCGGAGGTGTTTGGTTGTTGAAGTGACATCCTCATCTGGAATAACGCCAGCTGATAGAGGAGCCTCCTTCCTTGGCTCATCATCATTTGTGGTTATGATTTTCTTCAAAAACTGGTTTATTTGATCAAGTCTGACAAAACTGAGGTTTGCTTTCAAAGGTTTTGATATGTCCACATTTATGTCAGCTGCAGGAGAGAATTGGAGAAAGAAACATGAGAAGCTATAGTGCAATTATTCAAGCAATGTAAAAATATGAGGCATTTAGCAGAGATAACTATTTCTACCATGTTTCATTAAAAGGACTGAATCAACGGTAAAATACAATGAAACAATATTTTTAAGAATAAATCTGAAACATCATGAAAAGTACTATAAACAATTCTACTCTATCCAGTTTTAAAGGAAGAAACATGTCACAATGTCAATCATTTCCTTGTTTCTTGGGAATGTTCTTGTTTTTTTCCACAGCTATCTGGAAGACACACACTTCATCCGAGTGTGTAGGAGGGTAAATACATTAGTCCTTTTATGTCAGAATGAAAATATATTTCGCATTCTCTTGAGTTTTACATCCAGTAGAACTATTTGACTAAACTCCAAAGCCAATAGCAAACATTTTCAACACATTTAAATAAGTGAATAACATGGATATTCTGTTGTTTCCTACACAGCTAATATACAATATTCTTCAATGCATTTTCAAGATGAAATGTGAAATAAAAAGCAAATATAAAAACTGAGGTATGTTTAGATTTCTTTGCTTTCCAGGGACATTGGAACAGCTTTTTTTTTTTTTTTTTTTTTAAATGTTCTTTGTCTCCTTAGGGAAGGATTTTGGTACTTCCCAGACTGCTAAAAGTCTCACAGCTTTAGAAATTACAACTCATATGAACAACATGGACAAAAGGGATATTTTAGTAACTGAGATGTTGCAATTACCAAGATTGTTTCACAGATGGGAAGCAGGATTTTATGATGGTTGAAACTTATTTCTGTGCTGTTATCTGCATTTTTATCGGTACTTTACACTTCATTACAGAAATCTAGCCTTAACTTATTTTTTAAAATTCTGCATTTCAAATTCAGCTTTCACCCAGTAATGAGACAGTTACTCTGGGCAGGTGGAAAAGTTTGCTTTTCACTTTACTATTTGATTTCCAGCACCCCACTCCCAAGAAGCAAAAATTATTAAAATTCTGTGCATATATTCAAGCTAGATTAAATATTCAGAGAAAACAAGCACTACTTAGTTTCAAGCTTCATTATAAATATATATAGGAAACACTGTTCAAGGTTTTGCACAGATTAATTAATATTTCACCAAAATTAGAACCGGGTTTCTGGTTGCCCAGGGTCACATTATACTTTTAAGGCTGGTGCAAACTGACGAGCTCGATTCCCCCACTCTTTAGGTAAATTATAAGCTTCTACTACAACTGTAAAGGGCTGCAGAGCTTCAGAACTGCTCTGAAGCATAGGTTTATACTGACTTCAAAGAGTCCCAGGCACACGGCAAAGCACTTTTCTGACCCCCTAAAATATCTGGGGGTTCTAAGTGTCAGTTAGATGCTTTGATACCTGAATAGAAAAGTCTCTGAATTTTAAACCAGCACTTTTTCTAGAAAGATTAGAGAAACTGATGAGTGGCCATGTAAGATTTGTTACAGTGGAATTAAAAAACCCAAAACAATCTCAGAAAAAAGTCTGTAGCACTCCACAAGCCACAGCTAACTGAAATTTAAGACTGAGAAACTATTTTAATTGTAACTTACAATGCTAATGAATGGTTTTCTGAAAATGCTTTCTCTTGTGTTAAAGCCTTCCATGCTGAATTTGGAATTGTGGCAAAACACCAGCTAACACGTGGGCCTAATAGAAAGGCAAGTATCAAAGCTAGGAAGCTGGACATTAGAAGAGAGCAAGATTTTTAGGCATCATTGTGGTTTTAAACCCAGCTAGCAGCAAACACCACACAGCTGCTTGCTCAACCTCCCCCATCCTGAGGAGGAGGGAAAGAATTAAAAGGGTAAAGGGAAAAGAAACTTGTGGGTTGAGATAAGAACAATTTAATAACTAAACTACAATAAAACTGAAAATAATAATTATAGTAATATATACAAATATACAAATGAGTGATACACAGTGAAACTGTTCATCACCCAATGACCAAGGCTCAGCCCGTGCCCAGCTAAAGATCCTGGAGCAGGGAGAGTCCTGAAACCACAATCCTGGGAAGGAGATAAGAGTCTGAGTGTCCAAGAGACTCAGAGCCAACCGAGAGCGCAAGACACCAAGAGAGGAGTGACCCCAAGAGAGAGACAGAACTTCCAGACAGATCCTCATCTATATACTGGGCATGACGTGCACGATACAGGATACACCACTGGCCAATTTGTGTCTCAGTCCTAAACCTAAGGTCGAATCCTAGGCTAGTAACTGGGGCTGTGCTCCCTCCCAGCTTCTCCTGCCCCTGCAGACACTGGCACAGGAGAGAAGCTGAGAAGTCCTTGACTGTCCTGGCAGCAACTATAAACGCCAGTATGTTATCAGCTGCCTTCTCAGCACAAATCCAGAACACAGCCTTTTCCTAGCTACTATGAAGAAAGTTCACTCTGTCCCAGCTGAAACCAGGACAGGCATCCCAAACCACACATGATTGACTTGGAAGATTTTTCAAAACAGTTATGTACCAATATTTTTAATTAAAACCAAAGGTAGAAGAATGCCATAACACTTTTGGAAAATCTCTCCACCCTATTGGGCACTAAAGACTATACCAAGACATGCCTGCCTTTTTGCACACATCAGTGGTCCTCTCCTGCCTTTGAATGGAGAAAGGAGACTTATGAAGAAAGCAGAGACCCATGTGACATTATTATATTAATTCACTTATGATACATAAACGGAAAATACTGTTATTTTAAGGAAATGTCTTTAAAAAAACCTACAACAAAAAACCCAAACAGATGAGCAGCATTTTTAGAATGACCTAAGTTTGAAATCCACCTCACGGTAGGATTTGGGTTGCTGAACCATTTAGGCACTTTCAAAATAAGTTCCTCATCAACTTAATTTTCTCCACTAGTGATGTAGGAATAAAGGAGTAAAGTAGATGTTCCTGGCTTTGCTATGTATTTATGTTTTGGAGTTAGTAAATGAGGAAAGGATCTTTATTGCTTGGTGTGTCAGCTTTCACATCTAGCTGCTTTGTCAAAGGCACATTTTATTGCCATCACTTTCCTATGGTAGTATAGCCCAGAAGAGGAAAAAAACAACAAAAAAACCTATAACTCAAAAACTGTTTAGATATAACTTGATAGAACAGGTGTCAAGTTAAAGTCAGAGAGTAAACTGAAAAAGATTTAAAAAGGAGATGAATATGAGAGCAATAGTTCTCCCTCAGGCTTCCCCAGCCCAAGGCAGAGGACAGAGGGCCCTGGTGAAGCTCAGCAGTGGAACATGGATGGCACCTGCGGTCCTGGGCTCCTGTTAGTTAAGTTTTTTCATAAACACCCTGCTCATCCAAGAGAGCAATAATAAAAATGGAGAGTAGGACACCAGAGAAATGCAAATTACTTCCCTGTTTTCTGTTTAGAAAGTGCACATTGCATAGAAAAATATTGTCATGACTGATAACTCGACAAAGGTTTGCATTAAGTTATTATCCAGTGAATCAGCCCCAGCACAAGGTGGTGGCCGCCAGAAGCGTAATTGCAGAAAATGTAACTCCAGAACCTTCACTGCAAATATTTTAACTATCTCATAATGACACAGATTATTTTTACAACTGGGGAAAGATTATGTAACAAGATTCTTTGGCATTTTAAGTAAAACGTTCAAAAAGTAAAAATCCAATTGAGCAATCAACATGTTTTGAGACTTTGTCCTGTTTTACACTTAATACTATAAAAGAAACTTTAACATTCCTTCTAAGAAAAACATATTTAAGTGATGGACAGAAACAGTGAAAACTGATGAAATATGAAAAGCTATTTATAGTAGTTGATGAAGATTTATGTTCGGCAGCTTCTCCAGTCACCCCAAATAGGCTAAAAAGAGATGTTACATTGTAAAGGGTCACCTAAATGCATCTGGAATAAAATTTCCAGGGTGCAAAATCCAAGGGTAACAGTGGGAAGCACACCACACAACACTGTGCAGACGCTGCAGTGGCAGGAAAATACAGTTTCTTATAATTCAGACAACTCTTTGAGTTTCCAAAATTACATCTGAATAGGAACAGGACAAAAGCTGGTTGAAAGCCAACTTTAACTCCTCAGTTACATCAGTCTCTCCTTTGCCTACTAGTGACTAGCTACCACAGTGCTACCAATGCTTTCTTTAGATTTAAGACATAGTAGCAATAACTTATTTTGTCAGGTTTTATCTATTTCCAGCAAATAAATACTAAAGAAATTACTGTGCTTGTAAATAGATTGCGTTCAAGTGAGTTATTTCTGGCAATGTTTAAATAAGACTGAACTAGATGATATCAAAGCAATATTATTTTTATTGCAATGTAGCATTTGAGTGTAGAATTTGAATTGTTCTTTCTCTCTCGCGGCTGCTTCATTACATCTCTTTAGATTACCCAGTAAGCCATGGCTGTCAATTATTAATTTCTAATTACCCTTCACAACTTTCCGAACAGCTACTAGGAAACAGAATGATGAAATAACTATTGAGTTAAAAGGAGATTAGATAAATATAAATAAATTACGCTTATTATATGCTCCCATCACACCAGGAGATGACTTAACAGTGAAAGGAAAAGAATCACGTTGCAATAATGAAATCAGAGAGGGAATTCAGGTCCCAGAGGCAATTCTACGAAGTTTATGTTAATGTACACCTTGTGGGGGACCAAAAATCAACTGGAATAGTTTCCTGAAAACTGTTTCCAGCTATTTTCTCATTTAAAAAGTTCCAACTTCACTTGACCCATTAGTCATCATATTACTTACATTTATTATGTATTTTGAAATCTATTACAAAAAGCCCAATGGATTCAATATGGCCTCTTTGAACAAAATCATAACATCTATAAAAGAAAACCTATGAGCAGCACTCTGAAATTTCTGTCTGAAACAATTTCTTTCTTTGTCATTTTATTACTTAGAGCTTCAGATAAAAAATGTCAGGGTTATGAGTATTTTACCCTTGTTCTCCATAACATTCAGATTTGTACTGTGAAGATATAATTTTATTCTGTGAACTTGGGATAATGATATTACTCAAAAGGACTTTTTATGTGGTGGGCTAAAGATGAATAGGCAACACAAAAATAACAGAGCTCCTAGAAAGTTGCTTTAGGTCAATCCCAGCTCTTAGTTAGATCAGTGGGCTTATTCTAATAAATGCCATAAGTTAATGTACGCCAGGTTACTATTTCTCTGACTAATAAACTACCACAGTATACTCTTAATCTGAGAAACCAGAAAGTAAACTCCATGAAAATTATTTATAAGCTTTATTCATAAGACTGGGATCTTTTCACAGACTATGAGAACTGTTGAACTGTGTGAGAGAGAAATATGGCATTTTCCGTTAATTTGTTCACTTCTCATACCTCTCATTCCGCAGTGGATCTTTTAGTTCTCACAGCTAATACAGAAAAGGCCAGGTCTTTGTCCCTCAGGTTGGACATGTGTCTTGCTCTCCCGTACCTTAAGGTGGCTATAAAATATTAAACTTCTAAATAAATAGTACTGCTATAGAATAAACTACTATTTGGCGTAAACTCTGAGGAGGATTGAATTTCCTAGTCCTAAACAGGAGTGGAACAGACAACAGGCACGAAACATTTTACTACCAGTAACATTCTTCCTCTGAGAGCCACCCATCCTGATGCAGGGAGTTTAAACAGATGAAATCTGAGGAAGGTAAAGGCAATCTTGAGCCCTGATTCTGGTTTGGAGTCGGGGTGGCCCTTCAGTAACAGGGAAATTGCTGAATTGCAAAAATTAAATTTATAAAAATAGGAAAGAGAGAGCCAATGTAAAGAAAAGACTGGTTGTACTGTTCTCAATTGTCCCTGGTCAGGCATCAAAAGAGAGACAAATTAAAAGAAATTGAAAAGCAAAAAGAATCCAAATGAATTGTTTTTATCCTCTAATTCATCACTCTCAATTTGGATCAAGGGAAAAGAAGGAAGAAACTTGAGACAAGGCTTCAGAGGCCATCTGCAGTCCATCTTGTACTCTGCTTCTGTGAGACAGATGCCAATTAGTCTGGAAGAGGCTGGTAGTCACTGCTCAGTATTTCCACCTACTGCTGTCTGGGTACTGCGGCCCCGCAGAAGCACCTCTCTAAGGCCAATATGGCAAACTACAGCCTTCGGGGAGCCTAATTAACTCAAGCCATGTGGGGTGTTCCCCAGCGGTGACAACTCCTCCTTCCATGACCTGGTACGTCGTTGACATTACGCGAAGGTGATGGTAAGACATTAACAGCTCTAGCTAGCCAGTGCCTGGGTTTGGGATCTCAGACAAGGCTCAGAGTGATGTAATTCTATTATTCTTCTTAAATTGTCACAGCTAAACCAAAATAGATTGTTGTAGGTCGAGAAGACCAAAGATACAACTAAGAAAGGAGGGAGGTTTACTACTATTCATAGGATGTTGACTGAAAGGAAGCAACTGTGCAACTACCAAATATATTACAGAAGTGTGTCAAGGGTTGGGTGGCAAGGCCAAAAACTATAATGTGGGCGTTTGGAGGCGCTACCATGAAAGGAAAACTCTAGTTAAGGGGAACATTAACTCTCTCAAGAGAGAGAAAGGGAAATTGAAGCACAACACAGTGAGATGAAATAAATTGTTCCAGGTCATGGAGCAGATTTGTGGAAAAGAACAGAACCCATAAATACTAACTCTCTGTTATCTGCTTTAGATGCTGAATAATGCAACTATATTAAGAAATACATGAAGAAAGGAAAAAAAAAAAAGAAAAAGAGAATTTAAGAAAATTGAGCAAATGTTTGAAATAAGTTTTAAAAAGAATGCCGATACACTGAAAAAGATACCAAGAAAATATTTCATAACTTATCTATGTGGCTTCAGTGTGCAGTCTTCATTTTCAGTACTCAGGCACTTAAGAAACAAAATTTCATTTAAAATAAGTGCTGTAGACATTGCTTTTAGCCAGGTACTTGGATAATATTACACTGATTTTACAGACAATAGAAGTGTCAAAAGCAAAGCAATACCTACAGGCTGGTACACCTGTTTGGAATATTTCTCTTTGCCCTCTTAATCAAATAAATATCATTTCATGGCTACAGTGTCAGTGCTTTAAAAACTTGTTTGTAAAAGAGCAAAGGGAAAAAAAAAAACCCTACTAGAAAGCTCAAAAGTTTTGCAAATGACCCAGAGTTAATTAGAAAAGTCTGCACCCTGGCTAGTTCCCCTTCTCACGTGTCAGCTCTCATTAAATCAAAAAATTCTCATTTCAAAGTTAACAAACACCATGGTTAACAAAACTGTTAAACTGGGATCAAGTGGGCACATTCCTAGGTTTATATATGATGTCATGCTAAGCAGCCCACAGCTGAACTTGCAAGTAGTATGAATGATTTTTCAATATATTAAGTATCTGATCTAATGCTAATTTTCTCTCTCTAAGCTAACTGTGCTGGGAACAGGTGGCCCTGCTTTCAATTACGGAGGGCTAACATGCCAGTGTGAGGCCTGGATTAGTTCACCTTCTCACAGGGAATTTGCCTCGGTTGGGAATGGATTTATTATGGCTTCACACATGGAACGGAGCTCATGTCAGCTGAGGGCAGTGATACATCATATGATACAAATTAACCTGCTGTGGACTGTTCCGCAGGGCTGATATTGTGTATTAAAATGACGACATTTTTAAAACAGCTTGAAAGAAACCAGGATTGCTGAAGTGCAATGGTTCCAATTTGTTCCAACTAATCTATCACCTGCTGGAGATATTATTCTAGTGGGTTTCTGGTAGCTGCTATTTTCCAGGTTTCTCCGAACCACTGACCTTGCTAATGGATACAATCGCTGCCTTTGCAAACAGGGAGGAGAAAAGCTGGAGCGAGTGCCATGGTGCAGTTTTGTTTGTCCCTTTCCATACACAACCCTAGAGCCAGTCCTGTGCCCCTCGCAGCGTCCAAACCGTGCCAGGGAGGGGCTGGGGGAAAAGAGCAACACCCCCCGGCCCCGTCCCGCAGTTCTCACTTTATTTTCCAGAGGGACGTGGCATTTCTTAGTTTGTCTGGATAGTTTTTTCTGCAGAAATTATTTCCAAAGGCAAAATATGGACTGCAGTTACTTCACACCTAGCCTAACATTTTCCCAGAAAACTGCTGGAGGAAGAGGACTTTGGCAAAAACCATCTATATTTTGCGTGTATAAGTGTTTTAAGGCAATTTGTATGAAGCTGTACTTCATAAACGTGTTTTGTATCATTTGCATGTAAAAAGAATATATCAAAAAGACAGCTTTTATAGCTGAGAAAGCATCGCTGCTTTAAAAAAATACAAAGAAAGGACTAGAGGGTAAAGATAATAAATTTTCAAAAACTATTAAACCAAGATGATCATATTTGTTCCTCACCTAATGAAAAATACCTAATGCTGAAGCAATAAATGGTTTACTTAGATGTATTAGGCAAGAATTAGATGTACAATCCAGTAACAGTCTGAATATAAAAGAGAAGGTCATGTAAACTGATGTAGATGGAATTTAAAAAATTTTAAATAATTAGTTACTGTAGAAAGAGAAAGAATAGTCCCTTAATACATTGTGGGGTTAAAGTTGAGGTCTGTTCCCACAGGCCTGATGATGAATGCTTATTTCTCCTAGGATCCTATTACCTTAAAATCTGGAAGAAATATCATTTTTCTTTAGTTGCCAAAAATGTACAAAATAATCAACTCATGTGGCAAGAAGTGCATTAATGTATCCTGTTATTCTCATTTAATTAGTGGTTTCCAAGTTTAGCTACTTGCTGTAGTTTTTTGATGTCAAAGCTAACACGGACTGACAACCTGGTTTCCTGCATGGTGAAACCAAATGATTTTTCTGTGGAACACTATTCGCTTATCTACCTCAGCTGACAAACCATTTTCAATGAGTACTGGTTTTATCTAACATAGCAAACACCGGAAACAACTTGTACATCAGCTGTACCCAACTGGCAGCACCTAGTAGTGCGTCCAACGCATTTTACTAATTTACTTACTGCAGTTATAAAACACATATACACATAAATGAACCCGAGAACACACAGTATGTCATTAGAAAATATGCCAGTTAGTAGCACCATTATTTGCCAAATGTTTACCAAAAAAGAGGTGGGCCTTCGAGGCCTACAACATAAGCATACTCCAGCAGTGCATTTATTTATTCCATTTATTAACTGTGATGCCTCCCATCACAAATATTGCTTGTCTGGGGACATTACAAGAGCTCTCAGGAGTTTTGCTGAGGTTCTTTGTCCTCAATAAACAACTGCCCGCTTAGTTAGGATCTGGGGATGTGGACGCTTTCTCCAGGCCTGCTGATGGCCAAGCGACCTCACCCTGGAAGAAGCTGTGGTTAGAGGACTTTCCCCCCCTCCCAGGAGAGTTAGTAACTGATTTTCCAGTAGCCTGCTGAGGAGCTGTCAAGCTTTCATAGCTCTCTGCATGTGCTGTTCTGACGCAATCACACGCAGAAAGCGCCTTCCATTACTCATCCAGCGAAACCTCCAGCTCCCAAGGAAGGCTTCTCGGTAAAGGTTAGTTTATTTGAAGAGGATCCCATAGTGGCAACAGCTGAGGTTAGAAAAATCTGCAAAGGAATGCAGAGCTGTTTTGTTCTGTTACACCAGCAAAACACTTCACTAAAATTCAGAGTAATTACTGTTGAGTCATGTGTAATGATAGTTCCAATCATCAGCAAAAAGATGACTAAAAAAAAAGCCTTTTGGCTAAGAGGAGATACCGGAAGAAATCTCTGAAGTTTTATATGCATCGCGAGAATAGACTGAAGTTTATGCATTAATTTATGGTTTTTCAGTTCCCTATTTAGGCAAATGCCATGGAGGGGAGAGATTTCACACCAACTGGAGATCTGACTGAATTTCTGAGAATGAGGTAGACACTTAGACTACTTGTGAATATATACTTTGCAAGCTGGTACCAAGTTCCATGTTTGCTAGGTTAGTTAGAAGTCTGTCCTACTGACAGCCAAGTGTCAGGGAAACACCTTCAGCTGTATCATAAATTAAATATAAAGGCTGCGCCAGGAAACCACAATGAGAACCTTGAGAAACAGGGAATGCACAGATGAATGGTCTGGGAATATGGGAATCTGCCAGATGTGGGGAGAGAGGACAAAAAAAAAAAAAAATTGGTAACAAAGAAAAAGGATAAAAGAAAACCAATCTGGCAGCAGTGACCAAAAGATTGTAGCCTCAAGAGAGAATACATTTTCCTTTTGGCTTTCCAATGGAACTCAAAAAACCCCAACTCTAGATATTCCTCTGCGTTCATCAGCTATCTATAAAGGCCATTGATAGTAGGTGTCTCTACCCTTCTTGTGCTGGTCATTATTAGAACAAAAATCTACTATTATTATCGATTAACCCTTTAGTTCAAAAGGCAGTAGAACACGCAGAAGGTCTGAAGGTTCAAAGTCCTGCTAACGAAGCCAAACAGGGATCAATACAACAAAAGCTCTCCATTGTCAGGTGGTTTTAAAATCTTTTCTTAATGTTTTTAAGGCAGCACAGGAAACCAAAGGAGGGGCAGTGACAAGGTTGTTCATGTACTTTATTCTCTCCTCAAGACTCCTAACTGCATGCAAAAAAAAAAACAAACCAAAGGATTTTCAAGTTACTTAACCACAGTATTTATGGTCAGCAGGTAAATATGTATGTCTCACTCCCTCGTTGCTCCATTTGATATCCTGTGCTCTGATATCCTAAGATGATTATTGCTTCACCCAAAGACAATATGAACTGTGTTTCCAACATCTAAATTTCTGTATTTTTAAGTACCTGAGAAAAATAAATTGTGTGTTTTAAACTGGTAACCATAATATAATGAGAAAACCTTTAATTTTCCTGTGCCTCAGTTGCCGTCCATTGAGGGTGTACCATTCCATCACCCACGGGAGCGCTGTGCAAGTGAATTGCTATTTCTGTAGTGCTCAAATCCTAGAGCAATTATCAACGCAAAGGAAATATGTAAGTCTGCCACAGAACCAGGTTTAGATAGTGTGCTGTAAGACTGTATGAATAGGTAAGGGAATGTACAGGAACACCCAGCACTGAAGAGGTGCTCGCTAAATGACTAATAACAGCTCATTCTGTGCGCTGAGTGAAGTAAGGATATTAGTAGAAAAAAAAAAAAAAAGGAAGTTACACAATTCAACAAGTTATAATAAATATGCACAAGAGAAATGAATTATGATGGCACAGGTAAATGTAAATGCATTTTCAAACTTTTAATATAACCTCAATTATATTCTACATAGTAACATAGTTATAAACACATAATTCACAAAATAGAGAATGGATGACATACTTCAATTTGCAGGAGTTTCTGACACTCTAGGAGTGAAACTTCAAGTTACATTATTTTAAGTAAATGCTAATAAAGCTTCATACTACACCACTTATATTCTGTATTAAAGAAACACAATAATTTTGAAATTGTATAGTTTCAATACTTTAGATGATAGGAATTTGCAATGCAAGTCATCCAGATTCAAGATCTCATGAGAAGGTGGTTTATAAAATCTCCAGAAACATTTTAAAAGTCGGCTTTTATAAACATAACTGTAATAAAATTACAGTTGTTCTAGGGCTAGAGGCAGGTAGGTTTCATTCTGTTGGAAATTTGCCAGCTTCAGCCTTCCTGAGGAGTAAAATTTCTAAATTTACCTTGGGAAGAAAAGAAATAATTCGACCTTAAGCCTATGACTACTCCAGGACCGACCACTGCTCAACTTTGATTTCAATTCGGGGTAATTGCTGGAGGAAAATGTCACATTCATTAGCAAGGAATACAACATTTTTCTGATGATCTACCGTGTGTGTATATGTGTGCGTATCAACAAACAGATCGCATTGGAGACTACTGAGACTAAAGTGCAATGCTTACCTGGTCCATTAAGGAAGTCTTTAATTTGCAAAGTGATAAGAGGCGGTGGAATACCACTTTTAGCATCTACCTCTCCTGCTACTGTCTGCAACCAAATCTTGCAATAATCCAGAGCTTCTGGTAGAGTCTTCCCAGGATCTACAGGTGATAACGATCATAGTCATTAACGATATTCCAGGAATATGATACATACCAAAATGCTACATACAAAATTGATTAAATAAAACTAAAAAGTTTAAAATGTAACACAGTAAATAATATTGCATGCATACTGAGGCAAGAGGGCAAAGCTGTAATTGCACAGAATGTAGAAATCCTGCAAAAATAGCAAGTAAAATTGATTAAAAGACACCAGTTACCATAAAATTACTTTAGACAGCACACAATTTTAGCTTTCATTATGATGACACTTAAGGAGTCCTTACAAGAGAATCTGTGCTCAAAACCTGCTACTTCTAGATTGCATTTTCATTGTGAGCTAGAGAAAATAATAACAAAAAGAAATAAGAAAAAGGCTAAAAACCCACAATGCTACCAGATGTGTAATGACAATGTGGTTACACCATTCTCTTGAGTTTCACTCAATAGCTAGGTCAGTAGCTATTCTTGCATACCACCTTGAATTGTGTTCCTTTGATCAGTCTGTAGTATCACAATAGTAAATTATAATTAATTTACTCCTCATCTTTATTTTCTGCATATCACAAATGGCAAAAACAGGAGTGTAAAAAGGCTTTTTAATCTTTAGCAACTCATGACCTTCATTATAAAAGTCCTCAATTCTGGCAGTACAGGTCTTAAATTATAAATAATCAATTATTCTTTATTATCAAGACTGCTATGTTAATTATTGAATGTCTGCCTCATCCTTAACAATTTAAGGACATTTTCTAGATGTTATTCTCTCCCATTTTCAATTAAAAACTGCTGTAATTGCTTTGAGTTTTACTGAATGGATTCCTTTCAAGAACAGTATTTATATACCCACAGTCAACATATGGTATCGTGGTATCACAGTCATATGTGAACTGGGTATATAAAGTCAGCTTTGGAATTTGTATTTCTTGACCTTATCATGTGATTCATATAAAACTTGGCACATACGAACCCTTATGTGATTTCAAAGAACCTACTGAAACCAATTGATCATGACTTTAGATCTATATGGAAAAGATCAAAAGTTAGCACATTCTTCTGTTTTTATTTGATCAATTTTCAGGCAATGACTTTACAGCAGTATTTGTACTGCATGGCATATACATTACAGCCTTTCCTTCCCTTTATTCCTGCTACACATTTATAAAGTCGGCTCTCAACAGTTATTTAAGACCTGTCACTGCATACAACAGATTTGTATATTTTCCATGTGAATTTCTACATTTTTATGGTTCTTAGCCCTTTCCTTTAATTACACTAACCAGAATGGTGTGGCACACTCCCTTTTCTATAGTAACTGCTTCAGGGAATATCTTGTTTCCTGTGTCTGGAGCTTGCCTAGTACACTGAAAATAATAATCTTAAAAAAAAAAACCTTTACCACCGAAGTACACATCTTTTCCAAAATATAGTTTTGTAGTTGTTCTGAACAAGGATGTTATCTCTGACTTGGATCTATACCATAGTCTCTTGTTTTGTGCAAGTAGCTCATCCTAAGTGAGTAATAAGCTAATGTTTTTCAGAATATATAAGTGTAAAGCATTGTAGAAATTACTGAACATTGTGCAATCAACACCACTGAATCAATTAAATTGATCTCTAAGTTATTTTTCCTTCAGAAGTATTAGCATAAATGTTTAGTGTACCAATATGGGGCAATGTGCCATTTTCTCTTATTTCTGAAAGATCCCATCACATACCGTTTATAGCAACCTAGATCATCCCCAGCTTTTCAGAAAATCCAGTAAATTTAGTCAAACATTTATTTTGATGAATACATTTACAGGTATTCCTATTATCCTAAAATATGTTTAAGTTATAAAATACCTTAATAATTATTTTCAAGTATTAAAATATCTCTGATGAAAAGAACTTACACAGCAGAAAATCCTTGCATGACATAATACATTAGCTATACAAACACTGCCCTCAGGGCACTGGGAATTGCAGCATGTAACAGAATAAAACAAATAAGGAACCATGGGGCTCTCAGGATATTATTTTGCTCTGTCATGTCTCCAAGGAGCGCAGCACCATCACCTCTTCATTACCTGGGGCACTGCAGGACCTGGATATTTGAATGAGAAGGACTCCAGAATTTACAGGTTAAGAACACAACACAAAGAAACCTCAATGCACAAAACTAGCCTGAGTCCAACAAAACATATTACTTTTAACCCAGCAGTGGCCTAACTGATTTCAAGCACTTTTTTTTTTTTTTTAAAGTTCAAGTGAAACTGTCTTATTCTGAAACTGAGCTCATTCTGGAAGCAGGATAGCTGCATTACACAATTTTACACTGGAGGTAATAATCCCGAAGGGCCACGCAAAGAGCTAGTTTGAGTGCTTCTAAGCCCGTGGCACATGGATAATTTGGAATGTGGGTAACAGACTTGACCATACATCTAAATATGCCAGATATGGATCAGTAAATATGTTTTTATGTAATGAGAAGAAAGCTAAAATCCACAGGTTTCAAAACTATGTTGGTGTGTAAGGCAGTTCCAAACAGGAGCTATAAAATCTATCTGGGTAAGACAAATTCATTTACATTAAAGGTCAAAAGACTGAAATAGGTGTATCTTGATTAAAATACCTTACAGAGTAGAAAACAGCATATGCATGATATGATTAAGGATCAGGAAAGGAATGAAACAATATCAGTCAAACAACCCCTATGCCAAGGACATACGAACCATCAGAGAATCAACTGAATGAAAAAGAGAAAATTTAGGTTGAAAAGTGAGGAATTCCTGATGGGGAGAGCTGTTAGAAAAAGGACTCTTCTCCCTCAAGAAAATGATGGAAACGTTCAGAATGTTTAAAAATACACTTGACAGAACACTATAAAATATACAATAGGGAACAATTAGGCATCAGCAGGGAGCTGGTCTGAATAATGTATTATAATAGGTCATTTCCATTTCCATTTTCTATGATTCTCCCAAAAATCAACACTTAGATTTGCAATTATTTGTATAAAGCAAATGCTGGAGAAAACCCAAGGGATGCATATACAAGTAAAAGGAGAGGCTAGAACTACTCTGCAGGAAGCCAAGAGAGAGAAAAGAAAGGCTTGAGAAGG
>NW_010115068.1:4851-19545 GCF_000699245.1 Pterocles gutturalis | reverse complement strand
GGCCAGAAATCCTATCCGCTACACCACGCGAAAAATTTGTCTGTGGCAGCAAAAGAAAAATGGCGAGACAACTATCAAGGATTGACAACAAGGACTGTAATTTAAAATCTGTAGAACTGAGAAGCTGAGGCCTTCGATACATCCACGTTTCCCCCATGTTTTTTCCCAGAAAAAAAAAAAAAAAAAAATCTCTGTCTACTTTTGAACCTACCCAAACATCCAAAGCCACTTTTAGTCTTGCTAAGGTTCAGACCTCAGCTCCAAACTTGGCAGTTTATGAAGTATCTTCTTAAACTTGATTTGAATTTGCGAGCTTTGGATTTCACCTGCTATCCCTTTATTCTTATGTTAACAGTAAACAGCAAAAACCAAACTTCTGAAGAGAAAGGGCAGAAGGGGGGAAAAAGGGAAGGGGGGAAAAAGGGAAGGGGGGAAAAAGGGAAGGGGGGAGGAGAAAGTTCACATCTTGATTATCATTCTCTGAAATATGGTTTTGTTCCAGTTTGTAGCTGAGAGCCAGGGGGGCACAGCCTGTGGGAGGCTTTAGTGGAGGGGCTCAGCACTCCGCAGCACCCCAGCAGCCGGCAGGCAGGGGACAGGGCTACCGAGGGTGTGTGCAGGACGGCAGCTTGGCCCACTCAGCTGGAAGTTTACCCAGACCAAATGAGCTCTGCAACACACTTTTATTTCAATGGATGAATCACATTTTGGTCTGCAGTCAATTTGACAAGCCAGTACGATGCTGCAATCATCTCTGCATTTCAAACTCCGAAGTGGAACGTTTGGTCTTATTTTAAAAATGGTTTCCACTGGAATTTAAAGAACACAAGTGGGAAAACATTTCTGCTAGCGTACTCACAAGTGCTGCGTCAGGAAGTTAAAAACCCAGCGCTTAGAGTAACCTGAGGAACGGACGTTCCCGGCCAGCTTGTCTTTACGGGTGGGGCTGTACCACCGCACGCCCCCCCGTCCATGGATGTAGATGTACTGGACAATAAATATCCTCAGAGGGGAACAGGTGACACTCCAGCAGAACTCCCTCAATGCTATGCTAGGAAACTGCCTTAAATCCTTTCCCTGCCTTGTAGGCAGCAGGGGCTGACCGAGAGGCAGTGAATCAGACTTCCTGCCAGAGCCAGCCCACATTGCTACCACCGCACGCCCCCCCGTCCATGGATGTAGATGTACTGGACAATAAATATCCTCAGAGGGGAACAGGTGACACTCCAGCAGAACTCCCTCAATGCTATGCTAGGAAACTGCCTTAAATCCTTTCCCTGCCTTGTAGGCAGCAGGGGCTGACCGAGAGGCAGTGAATCAGACTTCCTGCCAGAGCCAGCCCACATTGCTCTCCCCCAGCCTCGGCTTTCCATTAGATCAGAGGTTACATGTGGTCTTAGCTACTGCATCTGCTCTTCATGGACCCCCTGCCATCAAAGGCGTGGGTGTAAAAAAAAAATAAAAAAAAAATCAAAAATAATTCTGGATGGCCTCACAATGCCTGCTTTTTCTTTTTTTTTTTTTGCAAATGTTTCACTGGCAGAAGTTGAAGAAATTCCATGCATAACAAATATTTATTGAGAAATTTCTCTCCCTTAAAACAACCAAGCACCACAACCTCCTCTTTGAAAATAAACAAACAAACAAATAGAAAAAAGATTTTTCAAGAATGCCCAGAGCACAATGCTCAGGAAATGAGGCAATTTTGTATCTGGATTACATTACCTGAAACAAAGCAAATAAAGATTTAAAAAAAATATTTATAAAAGTGGCTTATGAGATTACATTAAAAACAATTGCACCCACTTTTATTTAAGTGGAAATGGCCAATGCTCTGTTTGCAAAAACTAACGGTTAGCAGATGGCTTTTTGTTAAATGGAGGATGAACACTGAATTAAAAAAAGGTTGTTTTATAGTATCTTTCAGGCTACTTATACAGAACCTTACAAGTGATCTCAAAAAGCAACTAGTCTTTTTAATGGCACTTATTAAGCAGTCAGTATTTATTCCACTAATTTATTTACTTTGATTTGACGTTCCTGTACCTGGCAGTAGCATAACTGCAATCAAGCTGTGCAATTACAAAAATAATTTAAAACACAAAAGAAGCTGGTTAGCACAACCATAATAAAACTGAGTTCACATTTTAATAACCTAATAAGTCTCCTCCTCCTACAAACTGACTTGCCAGTGGACTTGGTTGGAGAGAAGGACTGAAGAAATTGAAAGCACAACCATCAGGTCTTTAGCTCCAAGGCAGGGAAATGCTACCACAGACAGACACTGGCCTGATGGTAACGAGCTGCTGCTAACTGCTAATTAACACACTTAGCTTTTAAATAGCCTACTTCCTCCTATTTTATTCTGAAGTTCTTATTTCTTTCACCTCTCAGAAAGTAAGCAAAAAATAACACAGCTAGGGACAGAGGAGCCAAGCTCTGTGGATGAAGTTTAGTGTTTTGGCCACTGCACGACTCTCACTCACAGAAAAGACTGAGAGCTTCATATGCAAGATTCTGCATTTTAAGCGCTAGTAACTTGAAATCTTTCAAAAATAAGAGCAAAGCCCTTGTCGCAAATAAAATATATGTGGCTTCACAACAGTATTAAAAGCTTCATTTCTACACATGTTCAAAGCAGTAAACCATCACAAGACAGTTAGCTTAATTTTCTCTCCAGCCCAGTATTAGCTCTTATTCTCTTTAAAATTCATGCTGGTGCAGTTTTCCAGATAATTTCCTTATTTTATTCAAAGCTTCATAAAACAGACTCTCATCAAACTACCTGTTAGAAGCAGTTCTAAATTCCAGAGTATTCTTTGTTGACTTACAGCTGAACAATATGTTTCTTAGAAATACACGAACAGGAGGTGAGGGATGGAAAACAACTAGGTCCAAACTATTAACAGCTTTTCTTTACCCTAAAGATTTTTTGGAGCTTATGTCCATTCAAAAATAAGACCTTCCTAATTTCATGATACAATTTGCTTCTGCCTTGCAAGATTTGAGAGTTGTTTCGGAACTGTAGATTTTTTGTTTGTTTTAGAAAAGCTGTAAATAAGACCTGAATCTACTGCTGTTGTAAAGTAGTTTTCAGAATTACACAACAAAATTGATTCAAAACAATTTTTCCAAACGCTTTAAAACATTCCTAGAATATTCTTAAGGCAGCATCTATGGTGTATATACACACAGAATGATGACTTGAAGTGGCAGTTTTTATTGGCATGTTTTGGATCTAATGTACATATTTCATATATAGCTTATCTATGTAAGCTCAACCATATCAGTATAAGTAATGAGAAACCCCCTCCATAGGATTACCAATAAAACTTTATAACAAACATCATGTATTTTCCCTTTTGCCCAGACAAGTCTCAATTTTTTAGGTTGTGATGAAACTTGTGAAACAGGCCCAACCTTCTGAGCTGCTGCTGTGCTGTTGCCATCTCCATCGTGTGACGGAAAACACACAATGTTTTCATCAGGCCTGCTTGCCTAGTCCCACTGTTTAATTTTTTTATTTTTTTTTTAGGGGCGAATATGCTCCATCAGTTCTTATAGTCTAGTTAAAATATGTCCTTTATGTTTAGCTTGTGTCATCCCTTAGATAATGGAGAGAGAGTTGCATGCATAGATATAGACACAAGAAGACCAGCCTTCTAGAGAGGCTAACTGGAAATATTTTTTAGCTGTAAATTAAATATTATTTATGCCCTCTTCCCACCCTTCAGTCCTTGATAGAGAAATACAGCAATATAGTGCATACTTACTGCACAAAGGGAGAGAAGCTAACTTATTTCTTTCAAATAAACCCATGTCTTTGGTCCTCCAGGAAGACCTCTTTGGGTCTCGCTGAAGAACTGCTTGTGACGGAGGAGCTCTCAGGCTGGATGTTCCTACTGCCTCTGTTATTTAAAATTCTTGCCATGCTTCTGTGCTCTCTGCTCCACTTTCAATTTGTAGGAAGACTTTAGAACAGCATGTTTTTTCCGGAATTCCTCCCATTTTAAGAGTTCAGAAGTTAATTGTAGGAGCAGAATGGGGAGAACTTTGCCCAGTGTATTGGTAACGTGGTGGCAGCTTGTACAAGGACACAATTCAATGTCTCAGACACGACAGATGAAGTCCTATCTCATCTTTCCAAAACAAGTGAATGAAGTTGTGATCTTTAACTTACAGCTACTCCAACTTTCCTTCAAGCTTTGCTTTGGTAATTGACTCACTAATTCTTTTCATATTAATTGCTCCAATGACCACCTTTTGTACAATATTTAACAAATATATGTGGGAATCTGGGGTAAACCAAATTCATGACACAGCTGTGTTTCTGTCAAGACAGCACAGCAACAGCAGAGAAAAATGAAAATGGAAGAATGATAAAAGAAAATATGTCAGAGAATGAATCTTCTCCATGATTTAAGTATCTTCTTTTCAGCTGTCTAACCTTCCTCACTTCTTCCTCCCTCTTAAAAGTTCCACTAAAATTCATTAAAAAAGTTAAGATCTACTAAAAATTGAATTTTTAGTCTTTCACTTAAGCACATTATTTTAACGCCAATTTTCTAAAAATACCATCACATTCAGAAAAGATTTGGTATAGCTACACAAGAAGCATACCACTTTTCAGAACTAGTGGTCTGTATGAACTCTGGCAACAACAAACTAGCAATGTGTTTACCCACAGCTCTCATTCAGTGAATAATTGTAAACCTCACACTTTTCTCGCTGTGCATTCAGCAGATCTCTGCATCCTCATTTACACTTTTTTTTTTTTTGGGGTAATACTCTGTAATAATACATCTCATCAAATTCTTTTACCCAGTACTGGCTGTCAGACAAATGAATTGCAACAATTTGACTTCTCTCTTTAGCAGAAGGTAAGACAGAGGAAGAAATTTTCAGAGTATTTTCTTCCAAACAGTTATTCTGACATTTCTTATTACAAGCTTTGCATAAAAAAGAAAAGCCATTCATTAAGAGAAGGAAATTCTTGCAAAACCCTATTACTCAGCTGAATGAAAACTTAAAATACATGACATCATGAGATGTCATTTGCAAGATCACTATAATTTTCTTACAGTTTATGATCAAAACACCAGGTGCTTCTACAGTGTTTACCTTTAAATTTTATCAGTAGGCTAGTATAGGAAAATATTGCGATAGTCATAAAAAAAGCTTTTTATGAAATCACCTTGGCTTACAACTCTTACTTGCTTAGAAAACATTGAGAAATGAGAGAAATGCAACAACCCCTATCGCAGGCTGGTAATGAGAAAGTAATATTGAAGAACAGGAAGAACTGGTTGCTAGAAGGTTAGATCTTAATTTCAAACATTTTACACATTTAACTTGATTCAGCTGTAGAGTATAATCCTAAAAATATGTATATTTACCATTTGGTTTTTAAAAACATACTGGAAGCCTCTCATGTGTTTCCCACTGCTCCAGTACCTTTGAGAAGTGCAATTACTGGCAGTTACAACCAGGAGTGAATGTTAAATGCTCTTACCTGTACATTTGTAGTCCGAGGCTACTCCTTTAAGACCAGCGTCGAACACTGATATTTCTACCTTTTGCTTTCTGTGGTGGCAGCTCAGGAGCACAGAGGGCTGTGATACGACGAGGTAGAGAAACGGCTGCAGCTCTATGTCCCCGGTTCCCCTGCGGCCAGGCTGCCGAACGATTGTTATACCCAGCGCTTGGCGAGCAGACGATCTTGTGGAAGCATGCAGACTTTCCAGTGACAAAAGACCCGTTTTTCTCCCAGAAGACAGGGGTACATTACTGTTCAAAAGATCATCTGCTGTGACAGAGGAAATGCATGGCTGACTGGGCGTCTTGGTATCGCGGCTGCCACCTGAGCCCGCTTCTGGAAGGTTCAAGGAGCTTTTGCTTATCTTCTCAGCATCCTTCTGATCTTGTACCGATTTTGATTTAGGTAAGGCAGTGCATGAGTAAGTCATCAAAGAGATTCGACTTGCTGTAACAAAAATGTCAAAGGGAATGAAATTGAGATTCTTCACGATGGAAGACTGGCGGGAAGGACGGGCAATGCGGTGCTGGCTGGTACCGCTGTGCTGCTCGATCTGAACAATTCTGATCTTAACACTGTCGCTGCCGATTCCGCTGTCCTGCGCCCCGCTATAGCGGGAAGAAGTCTCAACTGTTCCTCCATCAGACAAATCCATTTTTTTTTGCTCTTGTTTGGAAACCTGCAAAGGAAAATATTATCTTAGCTTATGATATCCATACCCCAACGATTTCTACTTCAGTGGCAGCAAGCAATCACTATATAAACATGACGTCAAAAAAGAGAATTTAAAAAAAACCAACCTGCCAAGTTAACTTTAACACAGTAATCACTCATGAAAACACAGCAGGTGTCTGTTCCAATGAAATGATGACTCACAACAGACGAAGTGCCAAAAGAATATGTGAAGGGAAAAGAAAGGAGTAATGATCTCTAGGCTTAAAGAACTTTTTTTTTTTAAATTTAAACTCTTTCTTTAAACTCTAAAGAATCTACAGGAAACTTAATGCTTAATACAAAACCATATCTCTGTGAAACAGTGCATTGTAAATAAAAAACCTAGTCAGAATTGTTTTCCAGTTTTCTGCACTGATGCTCACAAAGTCCTCTTTGGCACTAAAATATTTTACCGTGATAAAATGAAATAGAACGTAATACTGATCTACTGCAAAATCACAAAAAAACTAAAAGGAAACTGTATGCTGAAATGAATAAATATTATTTTGTAGGAAAAATATTTTTCTTAAGAGCCATGGAAGTGACAGCTGCCTTATGTAAAACACCGAAGTTGAAGGAAATGTCAGCGCTGTCTAAAGACTGGCCCTGTGACGGGACGAGTTCTTAGCTTACCAAGGCTCACCAAGGCTACATAGTCTTGGCTGTGACATTCACAGGGTTTCACATGAGAAAACATTGCATACAGAAGTATTTCAAAAAGAAAACATACACCACTGATAAACAGAAAGAAGAATGTTCCTTCTATCACAGGGAATGCAAGAGTGAAACAAAAAGCTGCAAGGCTGTGTCCAGGGACCACATAGCACCAGGTCAAGAGACAGAGATATCCAGGACAAGGAAGCGCTTCAGGAAGAAAACACTTTCAATGCTCCTTGTGAAGCAAGTAGAAATCCTACAAAGTGCTTGAGGACAAGGTAGGGAACATATGCTAAAATATTTGAAAAAAAAAAAAAAACAAAAAAAAAAACAAACCGCTGCAGAAATTCAATAATAATAACGATAATAATAATGATGATGTATGACCAACTCCTGAGATTCATATGTAGCTTAGAGCCATGCATTCACCCTGTATACCTTCCCACACCATAACTAACGCTTCCACCTGTGCTTCCATCCATACAAGAGCTAACATGAGGTTCGTGGCCCACCCAGCCCAGCATGCTGTTTCTGACAGCACTAGGAGAAGACTGTGGAGAGGACTGTAGACCCTGGTCACTTCTTGCAACCTGTTTCTCTCGTACTCCCCAAGCATCCGCAGCTGTTGCATTTAGAAAGCCAGTGTTACACTCCCATGTAGGCATTTTAACCATTTCTGGACTTCTTGGCCATGAATTCGCCCACCTCCTGTTGGAACACGCTGACAGTGTCTGGCCTCCAGAACCTTCTGGGGCATCATGCTCCCGTTTTCTTTCCTTTGGTTTAAACCAATCTTCAACTAGTGCCATTGCATTTCCCCAGTCTTTTGTAGTGCATGATTTGAACGTTCAGGTCCACATTCAGCTTTATGCTATGACTTTGTAAACCTTGATCATAGCCCCCTTCAGCAACATTAATAGATGCTACATGTACTGCAGAAATTAGGTTATGGGGGAGTTAAAGAGGTTTTTTTTTTAAAGGTTCCTTTATATTGCGCTTTATGAAACAAAGGGAGCAACCCCCTATCATTTTCTTTAAAGGAATGAAGACACTAGAAAAAAGTATTACAGAGGAAATCCTAAAACAGAACCATTAACTAGCTGAGATTTTCTTTGAAAAGGTTTTTGACAGCTCTGGTTGCAATCTTTTCAGATTCACTCATGTACATATTTTTCAAATAACCAATAAAATTCCTTGTGGCTGATTTCTATGGCAGACTCATATCACTGACTTGTAAATGTGATACCACTTTTAATACAGCCTCTGTAAAAATAACTAGAGACCATTTTAATTAATTACTACATTGTGAGCCAAGAAATCCTGATTCCTCCTGATACCCCAGCAAAGTAAGACTATTTACACCTCATCCTCTCTGTCTGGTAAATAATAAAGTGCTTCACCCAGTCCTGCACTGGTGGCATTTTCAAAAATGGAATAGATGGTTTTATTGCTCATGTGTCGAGGGCAAGTAGAAAGCAGAAAGGATGGAGCTATGAAACAATCTTGCCTTATCATTTCATGGAAATGTTGCCTGAAATGAAGTAGAGGGCATACGCTGCTACACCCTCCAATTTTTAACTTCTCCATAGCCAACGGTTCTGTCTAATGAAAAAATATTTTTAGAAAGCATGGTTCTGTAGTGAATGCTGCTGTTACAGGTACTACATTGCATTCTCTTGTTTTCCAATATGCAGCAGCAACTTCTATAGCTACCTGACATATTGGTTATGCGCCACTTGGCTAGAGGGACTGAGAATACTGTGTCATCCACTAACTGATAATCTTAAAGGGAGAAAAACATTGCATGTGTATGGCAGACTGAAGGGAGAAAGCACAGTACTTCTGGTTTCTGAACGAATCCTCTCTTTCTCACACCTAAATAGATTTGACCTGAAGCCTAGTTCTTTTCTTTTGCCTCTTTCTATAATTAAGACCCAGACATTTAATAAATACTATGTAAAGTATCTCAAAGAAGGTAAGAAAGTGCTCTGCCTCCATCCCCACTCAGACGATAGTTGCTCTGTGAAGACTACTGTAAGGGTGCTAATTGGTCCCAACTGCTGAGTTTCCTGTTACGTGGCCATTTGGCTACAGAAACTTCACCGAGGCCCCAAATCATTTCACACAGGTCACCGAACAGCAGTCAGATGGTAACTTCTGCTCAGTTCTAAGCAGCATGGAATATGAACCAGTGCCCGAAAGGTGAAAGACACCATATCCTATTATGGTTTTCCATGCCACCTGGTTCCACAATGAAACTTTGACTTATGCATGCTCTTACCACATATTATAAAGATTGCAACAAGTGAGCAATGATGGGCAAGACAGCTTGATATAACACAATTAGGTACAAAAGAAAGGTGCAGAAGTACCACTGCAACTTCTTGCATCAATTTCAGCTCAGTAAGCATCAAGCTTTTGGACCAACTTTTACAGTCAACCTGAAAAAATGCCTAGTAATAACCTTGGGAATCATTTAGGTATTCCTCTAATGGGATAAGGAGATGAGAGGGAATGACTCTCAATATAACAACTCTCAAAAGATTCTTTGCTTTATTACGGAATAAATGGGCCAATACTTTGAAGATGTCAAGAACAGCAATATCAGTTTGCTGTTAGCAAATGTAATGGTAACATTTATCATTGGGCTGTATTCTATCAATTCTTACTCTTTACATAACCCATTTAAAATGAACAATAAAAGTTTTCTTTAATTAGCTACTGGTGTGCATTAACATGATCATGATTAAACCATAAAAACCAACTGTACATTACTCTGGTCCCCTATCCCATGTGTTTTAAATTATTTTAGTTGAAAATGTACTTTGAGTCCCTTTTAAAAGTTCGACCTTCTGCTTTCAGAGAATTAAATGCATATTACTGTAGTGGAGAAGATAATGTTTCAGACCTCCAGGCATATATTAAACACACTGGCAGCACATTAGACAAAATGCTTTACTTATTAGATACTTCCTATTCTAAACAGTGTCATCAAAGGCTAAAAACAAAATCCATATAAAAGCTGCACAATGCTTCCACACAGAACCTGTGCCAAAATCCCTGTACTTTCCAACTAATGAGGAAAGGATGTGTACTCTTAACATATGAATGTAAGATTTTCCAAGCATTCACTTTAGGAAACAGGACTATTGATTCCACATGGCTTATGTTAAATGAAACTCTATTGGTAAAATAACCTTTAAGATATTTGGCATGATAACTATAATTAAACAGTATTCAAAGGAATAAAACAAAAGGGAATTTGGTTCCACAATGGCTAATTAAAATAAAATGAAAAAACACAGCATGTCATCTATCAAGATAAATTGTTATTGTTTAAGAACTATTTAAATACTGTTAAAATATACTTTTAGATAAAATCTGAAAAGACTGGAAAAATATTTGTGGCTTAAAAATGGATAGTTTGGCGAAGAAAAAAAGTATAGGACGCTGAAATTTTATGCTGAGATAATAGCTTTAAAGCTTTGAGCATAACCAGATGGTACTTAAATCAGAGGAATTCTACAGTTTCACTGTCAGAAGGAGTTGCAATATGGAAAGGTTTTCAATAGCTAGAAAAAACATGTCAAGATGATCGTTTACTTCTTAGATCACTTCAGTGCATTTTCTCGTCCTTTCACAGTTATATATCCTATCAATACTAGACACTATAGAAAAGGTGTTGAAAGCTACACTAGTAGCTAGGGAACTGTGGCTAATTCTTCCTTTTCATGTGTTGAGATAGGTAACTTTACTAGCTTAACCCCTTGAGTTCAAGAGGGCATATGACACATATATCTGTCTAGTGAAAGGGCACGGAAATAGCATGTCCTGGAGAACACACACAGAGAAGTACATCATAAAATCAAGGGCAAGTAAATATATTTGCTTTTCAAAATTGGTAAGCAGTGCCATCTGAGGTCACTGCAATCTTAACCACGTAACTCTTATTTATTTTCCGTTCCTGACAATAGTATTTAGACGGTAAAGTCTTGTCTTGAAAGTTTTCATTCCATAAAGAGAGACAATAAAACCATCAAGGTAAACACACAACCTAATACTTTAGGCCAATAATTAACACATGTTCGAAATCAAAGAGAAGTGCTTTACAACAATTGGAAGCATTTTTTCATGATATTTTCACTTTCTTAATCTCTCGAGAGTTTTCATCAATAACAAATGTAAGCATGTGCAAATTTCACTATAAACATTTCTAGCGGTTTTATTTTCATTTACTGACACTTTACAGGATAATTCTTTAATTAACAGAATAACTGTAAGCAACATCATCTTTGCAAGTGCAACTGCTCTACATCAAAAGCATCTACATCTGCATAATTTTTCCAGCTTCTCATATTAATTATGGTTATATAATGACACTACTGAAGTAAAATTTCCAGCCTTCTGCATAGCCGTTCCTTAACTCTGATCAAAACTCTTTGGCCAATCATGAGATCATTCTTCACATTACATAAATTATGGAAAGAGTCACAAGTGTGAAACCACAGAATCAAAGAGCCAATCACATCTGCACCATCACTGTGGCATGTGACCTAGTTTTATTTTTTTTGCTAAAAAGTAGTAATATTTTCATGGAAATAAAAATCTTGCCTACCGCACAAACTGAGCTACAGAAAAGGAATACGTTCCAGTTTTTTTTTTTTTTTTTTTTTTCTGTTGTGCATAAACCGGAATTATGAAGAAAACACAACATAGTTTCTTTCTGGCTTTGTTCTAAGTACTTCATCTACTCTACCAAAGAGTCTCCAAGATTTTAGAAATTTATTTGACATATTGTTATCTAAAGAACCTTTTTCCCTTTCTTTTACCAAAGTTTGCCACACTGTTCTACAGGACACCTCAATTAAATAATTTTTATTTTGTTTTGCATATAACTTATATGATTGACTTTAATACTGAGCACTATCAAAATTATTTTGTAAATTCATATGTTAATCTCACATGGAAAATATAATGAAAGACACATACAAGCATATTAGACTGCTAAACTATTTCCAGTCTAACGAAGTTTCTCTTAAATTTTAAATGGAAACTTCAGTCCTACAACTTAATCTAGACAGACTTGCTTCTACTTGTATCCATCCAACTGCAGAAAGAGTTCTGTATAATGTGAATCCAAAGCGGTCCTCCAAAAAGAGAGCTATTAAGTCAAGCCAAAACGAGTCAACAAAGATATCAGTAATGTTTGAAATAGTTTATTTCATATAAAAGTCAAATGCATTTTTTTCCCACTATTTAACTGGATTTTGCTACAAAACAAATGATGCTAATTTGAAGTGTAATGGTGTATACGAGCTCCCAGACCTACAGAAATACTCCTGACAGGAAGCCAATTGTAGCTTTCGCGATACTGCAGGAATTATGTGAAGGATGTGATGGCAAGGAGCAATACAAGCTCAATTTCTTTGTGCGATGTTTTTCCAAACTCTCCAAAAGAGGCTACATTCTGTTAAACACTGATCCAAATATTCATAAATCAAAGCTGTGAATATTTCAATTGTAACATGGCTATATGCAAATACTAAATCCTTTCTAACGCCAACAGAATTATTTTTTTAAATCTTACTACAAACAGGATGTTTATTTTGTTACTCTATGAAAGACCAGTAAGAAACTTTTGTGTAAAGTATTTTTTTTTCTACAGAAATGCTTTCAGTTTGAAAAGACCAGGCTGAAATCTGCCAGAGTACTTTGTCCAACAGTAATTCTCATTAATATTTTTACTAAAAGTATTAGCTTTTGTGTTATTTTTTTCAGATTTAATTTCAGAATTTTAAGTTCATATCTTTACTTTTATTAAAAAATGGATTAAAATAAAGACATTTATTTTAGACAAGCTGAGGGTTTGTTTTTGCATTTTTTTTTAAAATTAAAACCAAGAAAAAGCATTTTTCCATGGGAGTCTGTTTGCATATTTCACTTGGACACTTCAGAAAGAAGTATTTGAAATTTCAGCTTGATTTTGCATGACATTCCTCTACATAGCCTCTTACTAGCTACTATGAAAAAAGTTGAATTAACTCTCATTCACTGGTGTGCCTACGTCCATTGATGGGAAAAACAAAACAAAACCAAACCACAACAGAACAAAAAACATTCAAGGAATTACACTTTTAAGTCATTATGGCTGCGGTTTCACAACAGAAAGCTTGCTCTAACACTAGGGACAGACCAACTACCTAATTCAGTGCCCACTGTGGCTGTACAAACAAGTTTGCCATTGGAATTGGTGTGTCACAGCCTGCAGTGGGATTATTTTAAGTAAAGTTGCCACTGACCAGCTCTGGGAAACCACAGAGTTACTGGGTGGGTGGCACCTATTGCCATCCTGGGCTCAGATGTAATACATCCTTGGTCCTATACATTGATGTTTTCTTGACCAGGTGTTCAACCATAGATCAAAAACTTTCTCATGTGATGAGTACGTTTAAAGTAAGAATTCATTAAACAATACTTAGATGCAAGAGTTTAAATAATTTAATAATATTAAATATGGAAATATCAGGTGATTCACTGTTATGACATCTGGAGATGAGAAATTTAAAGAAGTTATTTACTCCCACTGGAGTAAATGGGAATATTCTCCCATTGACTAATATACAGTGTTCTGTAAAATAAATGAAAAGATGCAGAAGCAAATGCCAAATACCCGGGCAGTGATTCAAAGCAGAATTCAACAAAGCCTCAGAATGCAAATTTAGGCATCATTCTCTAGGACAGGATGAATGAATGCATGAACAACAAAAAGAGTCTATTGTAACACAGTGAAGTTACTTGGTACTTGACTTTCATAATACAGAATCTACCTGAAGCCTCTTAACTGAATAAGCATACAGTTAAATGAACTATCCCCAAAATCAAATGCTACAATCTTTTCCCTAATACATATCAGAGCCTTTATTTTGAGCATCTTAAAGGCAATTAAAATAACTAACACCACAGCAGACTAGAAGATGTCCTGTACAAACATTGCTCAACTG
The DNA here is from genome assembly GCF_000699245.1 of Pterocles gutturalis. NCBI lineage: Eukaryota > Metazoa > Chordata > Aves > Pterocliformes > Pteroclidae > Pterocles > Pterocles gutturalis. Next base: position 5,637 of record NW_010115068.1, on the reverse strand, counting down.
AACAAACTTCCTTCCACATTATTTCCAGTAACATAAGTCAGCCTGAGTCAGACTATATGCCACAGGCAGAAAAATCCACAGTAGGAGTCTCCAATGAGAAATTTCCAACTGCTGGCACATGATTGCTCACCGAAACATGTGCTGGGATCTCAAGTGCCTCACATTTTAAAGCTTCCAGATGTCTGGAAAACTATCTTCTCTGCCCTGACTTTTTTTTTTTTTTTTTTTTTTTTTTTAAGGTTTTTGCAGCTCACCTGTATCAAGCCAAATAACCTTGTATCTAGCCTAATGTCTGACTATATTGTGTTTCAATTTGTCCAGAGTATCTCATAAAAAGACTACATGAGGAAGCAAAGCACATGAGGTGGCATGTGAACAAAAGACTGGGAAAGTAAGAAATACAGAATACGTGTTTTGGTTATCAAGACATCCCTATTGTTAGCAAGTTGTTTGTCACAGCATTGGTGTGCAATTCCATGACAGACTGAATATGTGTCTCTTCATTTGTGCCTTGTATGATTGTGTAAAACAGCCAGTTCGGAGTCTTGAAGTATCCCAAAAATAATCCCAGATGAAAAAAAAAAAAAAAACCCAAACCAAAACCGACCAAAAAACGAGAAAAAACTTAGATTTTTGCCCTCTTCCATTTCCTGCTCTGGCTCATTGTGTGACTACAAAGCAGAGACGGAAAAGGACAGACTGCGGCAGCTTTGCTTGTATCAGCTTACTGAGCCTCGAAATCGCATCCCAAATTGTGCCCTCTGAACTCATTTGAAAATAATTAAA
>NW_010115068.1:0-4834 GCF_000699245.1 Pterocles gutturalis | reverse complement strand
AAAGGTCAGAAACAGGACCTTTGTAAGCCCACCTCAGGAGTAGATGACACATGGAGCTGCATCTTCAGGCTTTTCTGGCTGATCAAGCCTGGCAGCCTTCCAGCTGCCTTAGTCTCTCAGTGCTAGGAGGCTGCTTCAAAGCACCCAGCACTCAAACCATGCTGAGATTTGACTTTATACCTTACTGGAAAATTAACGGAGAATTATTACGAAACACATCCTGCAGCAGTCTGCCATTTTCAAAGCTAATAGCAGCGCTAAGATTTCCTTGGAGCCACCTAACTGTGGGCTGATAACAACATTAAAGGCAATTAGAGGGCCTAGATACAAAGACAAGCTTTCTTCTTAATGAAAAAGATTTTTGGCCTTTACATGCTTCTATATGGCACCGTTACAGCATATTGTATTAAAGATGCAAAAAGATTGCAGGTAGTACTGAATACAGAATCATGGAATCATTAAGGTTGGAAAGGACCTCAAGGATCATTAAGTCCAACACCAACTAACTCACTAAACCATGTCCCGAAGCACCAGGACCCAGGTGATGGAGAAAGTTAAAAGTTAGTGGAAATCTTTACATAGGGGGAGTCAAGAATGAAGCTTTCAGTCTTGATTCACGCAATGAGTCACAGGTAATTTGGGGGGAAGGTCCCGTCTCAGGGAAATGAAGAGTTGGAAATGCTGCCTAGAAACATGCACTGAGGAAATAAATGGCTAATACGCAAGGTTATGAAGCAAACCCCTTAGGCATGGCAGAAACACCAAAGTTGCATCCTATGTATAAACAACTGAGAGCTTTACGATGTTTCTCTCTAGACAGGTACTGGTACTGGTGGCAGAAATAAGTTCAGAGTAATTGGAAATGGCTGCAAACCTGAATCTGATTCAGTAGATGTTATTAGTATGTGCAGGACTCATATCACAGTCACAATCTATGATTTCACTGTTTGATATAGCAACCAGGAATTCAGAGTGAAGCTCTCGGAAAAAATGGAAGTATTGTCCTGCTCTTTAATCTCCTTCATGCTCATCAGAAACACTCTGCAATGTAAGTCAGTGTGACAACTACCTCTACTGTCCAAACGGGAATACAAACAGTATTGGATTTTATCACACTTATCGAAGCCACAGAACCTATGCATGTACTTTGTGGCCTTGACACCAAAGGGTGACACTACTAAAATGTTGTTCACTGGAATTTTACTATATTGGCTTTTGTGGTAGATGGGAGAATACATAAAACAGATTAGAAATAAATGAAAGACACCTAGCCTCTTTATTGTCCTTCCAGTCTGAACACTCTGTGTTCAGGAAAAAACACCATTACATTCTCTGCCCCATTGAACAAAAGTCCGGTGCAACATTCAAATGTTCCAAGAGGAGTGGAAAATGATCATTACTGAGAGAAGTGAACTACCCCGCAAGCAGGGCACAGAACAAAAATGAACCGTGGGGATCCAGAGAGGCACAGAAGCCCACATCATCCCAGAAATTAATGTTGCTGATCTGGGTGAGGATATTACTATCAGAGACCTATTGTCTACTTTTGGAAACCTCAACTGAAGTGTAAAGTTCAAACTACATTCTTCCATTCAAAATACCTTGTTTAAACTCAGCCATTTCGAAATTTTCATGGTGTGACTGCAGATGCAACTCCTGCAGCATTGCAGGGGGGTGAATGAAACTCTCCAAAGCAATTTAAAGTATGTTAAAAAAACTGCTTAAACTTGAAGCATAAAACTAAATTGTGCATTTCTACAAACCCCAGGTTAACACACAACTCCAAGCATTTGTCATGAGAGGTTTTCACTGGGTGAAACCTCTGTGCATGTGTGCACACCCACATACGTGCATACGTCCTTCTGAGTAATCCTCATGGGTTTTGCCTTAATTATCTGCAAAATGGACCCTTTCTCTTAAGGTTTCCTATTTTAGGGTGAATTTACTTTGGTCCCTCACTTCTTTTTTGCTTTGTTGAAAGTAAGATTTCTGCTTTGAAGAGTCTTATTAAAATCACAGCCATTTTCCCAATACAAGAATTGCATCTAGGCTTCTACTGGAATTAAAATTTGCTCATAGGAAGCATTCAAAAGCACCACACAGTCCTTCAAAAAGATATTTCCCTGCTTTTTTTGGCAACAAAATCAAATGATGAGACAAAGCTTCCTAACAATGGAAACACGGTACGGCAATGACTGAAGATGCTGGCAATGACTTTATTTTGATAGTGTTCTTAAGCTAACCAAAAATCACTTTATTTTCAGGAACACATCCGACAAGTGGGAATCCAAGTACTGGTAAAACTACCAGGAAAATGATGCAAGTATTATTCAGCTATTCCAGCTAAGGGTTTTTCTTGGCATTCTCAAGAAGTTACACTTTTGGCACTCTCTCTGACACTATCAAACTAGAAATTTATTCTATGTTTAAAACTGCATGAACAGAAAAGACTAATGGTAAAAATTATCAGATGATTAATGCAATTTATATTTCAAAAGATTTAGCCATCCCGCAAATTTTAAGTACTGCATTAAAAGCAAGAGCCCACCAAACCAAAATAATGTCCAGACCACCAGACAAACCAAAAGAATACATAATCTATTTGTCCAAAATAATACAAACAGTCTATTTGTCTACATCTGAACTACTAACACATCAACATGTCAAAGAAATGGAGACTTGTCTTGGCTTAATGGAAATTGTAAAGCAAGACTGTAATGCAAAAAAAATTACATCTACTTTTAACAAAGATGGGGAAAGACTTTTCTGCCTTCCCAAGAAAGGGAGCAGTCCTCACTAAGTTCTTCTCAATTGAAATGAAAACTCATTTCAGATTCACCAAGTCAGAAACTCTCTTTATGCAGCAAGACCATTATTTACAGATTTTCAAGATTAGTTTATCTTTGGCCTGTGACTTTCATTCAAGTGTGAATACTCTGTAGAAGGTACAATTTCAGCATTTCTAGAATAGTGTCCCACCTACAATATGAAATAAGATTCTACTGTATTGCATGCTATTAGACTTTAGCAAACAAAGATTATTTTTCACTTATTGCACAACATATGGAACTATAGGCAAACACAAGGAAAAAACTAAGAGGGCAATAATTTTTTTACCTCAAGGTCTTCAACATGAATAGAAACAGGAAATGTATGTCACCTTACAATTAAACATTCACTATCTTACAAAAGTGCTGCAGAAGACAGATTTTCAGATTTAGATGAGACTGATTCAGATGTCATTCTTTTACTAAGGTCTAATGAAATAAAGAATTCTTATCATAGATCAGATTTTTTTTTTTACTTTAAAACACTATAAAAATTATGAAACTATTATACGGCTATAGTATATATCCTGCTCAGCATACAACTGGTTGTAAATGTTCCAAGGATACTATTGCTGCTCAGACTCATGCAAATTCATTTGAGAGGAAACAGTAAACACCACTTAACTCTGTCCAATAAAGTAACCTGGAACTCTTGAACATCTTTGCATCCAGTAGATTTTATATTCATAGAAGGCTATTCCCTTTTATATTTAAACTCACTACTGATAAAAATGAAATTTATTCACGAGTGTTCTTGTCACTCTTCAAACAGTATGATAAGCTCTTGGATTTCTGCTAGAACAGGCATATGAGTTTTTGAGAAAATACCCGTATTTGTTTCCTGCCATCATTCTATTAGGCAGTCTCAGATGAAGCAGCATTACCTGAATCTGGAAATAGACTACAGTTGGCCAGAAAAACTGAAAAAGTAGGAAGGCAGCTACTATGATTAACAGCAGTACAATCTGAAAAATTATGCCTCATTGCTTCAGAGACAGGGTAGTACCTAAAGTGAAATTCTGGCCTCCGAGAAAATCGGTACGAAATTAAGCAGCATATTTACCCCTAGTTGACCACCCCGTTGGCCACACAAGTGGCCAGACAGTGTCCACTGCCAGCTATTGAATAATGGCTCTCCCTCAGTGACAACACCTGTTTTGGTTTCTCACTTCCCGATTTTCACAAAACAGATAAAAAATTAACTAAAACTGAGACTCTTATTCTGCTACTGCCAGCTATTGAATAATGGCTCTCCCTCAGTGACAACACCTGTTTTGGTTTCTCACTTCCTGATTTTCACAAAACGGATAAAAAAATTAACTAAAACGGAGACTCCTATTCTGCTTTTTAATTTGTCTGAGAACTCAAAATATTACATATTATTTGAGGAAGACTGACGGACTGATCAGATTAGCTTTGTTTACTGCTAAAAATAGGTTAAAATGCATGAAAAAGATAGTTTCTCATGGGGGAACACCAGAAAAAAAGTGAGGATCCTTCCCGCAAAGAAAACAGGGAAGTTCAAAATCGAAATTGCTCACTGCCCACTGACTATAACTTCAGTTAACTCTCTGCTGGCTTCAACTATCCTTTCTCATTTTATTCCTCACCTTCCCCTTTAAGAAAAAAACCTATTATTTTGCTTTAAAATAAAGAGAATTACAGAATCCATGTGTTTATAATTACTGTCAAGAATCAAGTTTTCTGCACTACCAAGCAGGTGATGTTCCACAGAGGGAAGAAACTGGAGCCAGTGCTGCCTAAAGGTGATGCTGCCACAGCGCCAAACTCTACTGTGTTACAACTCCACAAACCTTAGATGATTCAAAGGAGAAGATTAGTCAAGATCAAAGAATGCAGAACGCTCAGCCATACATCGTGTGACCTAGCACTCAAACTTTCGTCTCCTCATCAGACGATTAAGCAGATCATCACTATGACACATTCAATGTCCACAGTGTGAGAAAGTCCAAGCACGTGGTCTCTCACACTTCTCTTTCGGGTGA
>NW_010115067.1:2911-12954 GCF_000699245.1 Pterocles gutturalis | reverse complement strand
GAGAGCCGGTCCCTGTGCCTCTGATCCGGTGTGATGAGGAATGCGCTGGGTTCCTTTCCACAGGGAGAAACCATGGATGGAAAACAGCGGCTGGGAGACGCCGCGGCAGTGGCAGCATCACCGCCGCTCCACTCCCTCAGCAGTACATGGAGTGCTGAGGAAAAGGCATCAATAAACACAAATACTGCTCTGGTCAAAGCTTGGTCCTACAGCCAGGGAAGAGCTTAGCTCTGTTTTAATGTATTTGTGATTCAAAAAGACAACTTTCTAATTATTTTGACTCTACCGAGACAGAATTTAGACTGACTTTGAGGGGCAGCATTTTTTTGTTCCTTTTCCGAGACAAACAGATGTCTGGAATAGGGATGGGATAGGAACAATGCTAATGACAAGTTAATATGCCAGATGAATTTTTCTATACTAGCCAGTATGTTAATAATTTAATGCAATATTAATGCTTGAAGTAATTATGTAATGAAAGCTGTAGTTTAAGTACAAAAAGTATTTTCACTTTTATATCATTTACATTTTCTTTAAAATTATCATATAGAGGATGTACAAACACAGAAAATTAGTTTGTTTTACGGCATTGATAGAGCCTTAAATTCACATCCCAGTTAATTTTAAGAATCCATTTCTTTGCTATAAATGAGGTTTACCTGATCTTTATATATAAACATTTACATTTATTTTTTAAAAGTCTTGGTTGCAAAAATAAGTGATACATGCAGTAAATAGCAATTTAAAAAAAAATGTTATTTACACATGAATTCCAGTATGCTGATATTGTTGACTTGATAGAAATAACAATGAAACCCTGCTGAAGGCTTTTAAGTGTTATTGTCTTCACATCTGAAGACAGGCTAAAATTTTTTTACTCAAAAGAGTCATGATAAAAGCTCAAAATATCACCAAGAATTAAAATCTAAAATGTCAAGAAACAGAAACTGACTTATTCTGGTGAAATTAAGTCTAAACTGACTATGTGTCTCATAGTTGGCCTTCCATGGGGGCAGTTCCAGGGATGCTCTATCTCACCCATATGGGTGACCAGTTTTCTCATTTCCTGCACATTCAGTGCAGTTCCAATCATCACCTGCAAGGAAAGGCAAAAAACCCAATTATTATTTTCTTCCTCCACATTGACAACTGACACAGATAGAAGCAGAAGTTTGGCTACTAAAGCAAACACTATACATCGTATTAAAAGCAGAACAATCTACAAGACGATCAGAAGACAAAATACAGCTGATGTTCCTAAGTGCACTAGTTTGAAACAAAAAAAAATACCAGAAACTTTTCCCAAGTTGCACTAGACAAAAACACAAGGACCAAAATGGAGGATATTAGCTGTTGACACTCAATAGTAAACACACTTCCCCTGCAATAATATACAGATATAACCACCTATAATACAACAGAAAACACAGTATTTATTTGAAAACAAACATCAAATGCAGTACTTACAGACTTCCTGCAAGCTCGAGAAGCAAACATCTGTCTGACCCTGGAGGGCCTACACATGACTCCAGGGCAGTCACTTAACATGAAGATCAGCTCGTCTATGTCTTGTGGACCAAAAGTCCAGTTTTTGCTTGTTGGCAACGATATTAATTTAACTCTTTGAGTTACAGGAGCTGAAAGATTTGCAATAATTAATAAACAGAGCACTACAGGAAATTACTTTTTCTTGAGAGAAAAATTGAGAAACTACTTTGATACATTAATATGATGTGATCTGCATATACCAAAGGTTTAAATTTAGTCTTCTGATGGATGTTATTAACTAACCAAAGCGGTAACTACGACAGATATCCTTTTAACACTAACAAAAAAATGGCTTGCAAACCTAAAAGCAGACAGTTCTAATTTCTAACAAACCCTTCAGTTTCAAAGAAGAAGATGGTTTATGAAGCCATTTTGAGGTTATGTGACTACAAAGTAATTAAGGATTTTTGTTGGTAAGAGATTGATAATGAATAGCATTTTAGGCAAAAAAAATGGAGATTCTGGAATGAAGAATACAGAAGAAGTGTGTAGCAATTTCCCAAATACCAAAGTGGTAACACTCAGCACTTTCTTTATTCTTGCAGTATAAAGAAAACAATAAGGAGCTTGCAGGTTATCCAGTTTGCTCAAAGGTACACAGCAAGTCCATGGTAAAGTCACGTGGAAAGCCAAAGAACATTATTTACCAATGGTATCTATCAATTTAAAATTACTAGATTTATCATTTGCCTGCATCTAACCCAGCTGGGACCTGCAAGTGTACCAATATAAAAAAAGGATTTTTATAAAACACATCCAGAAAATACACATCCAGTCATATAGTCAAAGAGTGAGTCCAAAGCATCTTCAGAAACTTTTATAAAAAGCTACTGAGATAAATACTATACAATGTTCTGTTAAATAGTGCAGAGACCACAGAATCAAATGTCTTAAAACCCCAAAAAAACATACTATAATGCATATTATTTCCAAGTTTCTGATAACTACCAAAAGAGATTTTTACATAATTAATGAGATTAAATCATTGAACTTTTTTGTTTCTGGTAATTCTGTCTCAAACTCACCATTTTCATTTATGATAAAATCAAACCCATTTTTTCTGAATATTTCCAAGTTTTCAATCAATACAGTTTCATTTACAGCTGTTAAATTGAGATTTTGAGGCCTGAAAGAGACAGAAGAATACAGTATTGCGTAGGTACATAGTGCAGACCACTTAGCACAGATTTCAGAAGCTATCTAGAAATACTAATACAGAGCTTTAGTAAAACATTTCACTTTGTTAAAAAAAAAATCTCATTACTGAACAGATAAACTCTGCTGAGTAACACTTGGAAGGGAAGTCGGCTGGGCAGCATTCCCTGTTGCAACAGCAGTCTCCAATATCCTCACTGTATGACCATGCTTACCAAACCATGGGCTGCCATGTAAGCCCCCTGTGAAATCTGTTTGACCCCTGACTTGCTGCATAGCTACGACTGTATCTGCAGAATTTATTTTTCACATGAAGATTGACTCTTTGAAACACAGAATATAAAAACAACTTGTCTTGGGTGTTTTGAATGGGAGAAATGCTACATAAACATAATCACAGATACCCTTCTGAAACATTAATTAAACTAAAAAATTATTATTGTTAAAACACTGAAAATACTTACACTATCAGTTTCTGACCTTGAAGAACAGTGTGTTGTTGTAACATCTCAAAGTTGTATTTCTCATCAGTAGCATGTTGGTCAATTATGAAAAGATCAGAATTCAACTTTGCTATTATAAACCCTAAATTGAACTGGCCAATGATTTCCATTTTTGCAAACATTTCTTTACTGTATATAGAAAATACAAACAGATTATAAATTACACCTCATCAGTTATCATGTTAGACTGTAAAACTTAAAAAGATCTTTTTTCTCACCTGCAGAACCCACTTTACATTTAAAAAAAAATCTCATTTAAGCAGGATATGACTGTGTAAAAGTGCAGTTATCTGGAATCTGCCACTGACTGATGAGGCCATTTCTGGCAGAACACAAAATCCATCATTAAGACAGGACTCATTCAGGATTCTCCATTTTAAATACAGCCACTGGTGATAATAAAATTAGAAACCAGAAGTATGGCAATAGTCCAAGTGAGTAACACTGAAGGCAGCATCACAGTTTTGAAGTAAGACAGCTGACATATCTGCCTTCTTTATGCAATTAGAAGGCTTTCCTAACACTTTTTTAAAATCTAAAATTAACAAATCATATCCTTTTACTGTCCAGTGACCACCTGAATGTAACTAATTTTCACAGCCATGTCTCACCAAATTTCAAATTCACATGAGGAAGAAATATTAGTTATAGAGTCTTTTCAAGAGTGTTCTTATCTGTCATGATAATCCAAAACTAAAAGACAGATGTAAGGCTCCTGCCCACCCCCTAGGACAGGTCTTCCATTTTTCCTTAACTATTTTTATTAATTGATGAATACAATAAATTAAGAAGGTGAAAATACCTGATCTCTTTTCTTAGTTCATCTTCTGCTACTTTATTTTCTCCAGGACTAATTTTTGCTTTAAATCTTCTGTAATTTTGTGTTTCTGTATTTTTCTGTTGTTGCTGTATTACCCTTTTTACCTTTTCTGCTAAAACGTTCATAGAGAATTCAAGTGTCACCGTTTTCTTTTGAACTTCCACCAGTACATCAACACTTGGCATACAATTCCTAGTGTTCTTCACTTCAGGACATTTACCTGCCTTGAAGTCATCTGCTTTACTTTCAAAGCTTCTGTTTTTAAAACGTTTTACTCTTGAGGAAGAACTATTGGCTTCTTGAGATAACTTATTTTCATTAGACCAGTCATTCACTTGATTTAACTTCTGTTCAGTGCCCAAGACCTGAACATCACATTCCAATGATTTCTCACGACATCCAACAGTTTTAAGACGTTCATTTTGAAGTTGTTCTTCTGAGCTACAGAATTCTTCTTCAGAATTAATTACACTTTCATTATTGACACAGCTCCCAGCTTCTGGTGTACTCCATCCAGCATCTGACTCAGAAGTGCTACAGAATCCAGAATCTGCATTATCTTCTAATTTTCTCAAATATCTACTTGGAATTGACATCTTTGACTCCATCTTATGACAACTCTCAGACTCCTTACTCAAGACAGCCTTTTGAGTCTTTACAGTACTCCGAGTGGTATCAAGTGACATCTGTCTAGGGGAGCTGTCTTGCTGTTTTACCTTTTTTGGGCTTCGAAAATTACCCTCTGTTGTTTGATGGAGAGAAAACGACTCCCTTAATCTGGCAAGAGTCATTATTTTTTTTCCTTCACCACTTGGATTTTCAGTCTGAGAGTCAGGAAGTGTTTCTACCTGAGGCTTTTCTGCCTCTTCAGGAAGCGTCTTCTTCAAGTTGCCTAATACAACCAGAAAAAAGAATATGTCAAGATTCTAAGTTAACTGGAAACATGAATTTAATGATGTGCTTTAATAAAGGGAATGAAAAGAAGTAGAAAAATAGCAAACTCCTCAAAGCCCTTAAGCTTCAGACAATGACTGAGTGTGGGGCTGAAATGCATTAATATCCAACAAAGAAGCAGTGGCATCTCTAAGAAATGTAATGGTATTTGTGTGAATGAATTTGTAATCTCATTTTAAACTGGAGCAGCAATCAGTCCAATCAGCAGTTTATTAATATTGTCAGGAGAGTTTAATGACTGAGTGACAAGTGAATTGCTCTTACACTTTAATGGTCACTATAAAAGTCCATTGGCAACGTGTTAAGGAGCTGGCACATTAGATACTTGTGGTATGTGTGACTTGTAGTTAATTAGAGGACTTCAACCTCTCAGATTCTCAGTTTGAGTTGTATTTTATTAAAGATTAATTTAAAATAACAGTAACTACAGACTACAACTGATTCTATACATCAGTAAAAAAAGGAAATTAAAAGGGGTTCTGTTGAAAGAAATGAGGAAGATGAGCTAGTGTTAACACAGAAAAGCAATTTTGAAAGATTAAACAGTCACAGAAGAATCAGCATTTCTGTAGTTACCATAACAGAATCCAAGTTCACTATCCAATAAACTTGTATACAAAATTCAGATTTTATTTATGAGACCCTAACCATTCTTTCTCAAGGACAGTTAAATAAAGGAAACACAGATCTCTTCCAGTATCTTGTGAGAAATCTTTTTCAAGCATTATCAATTAATTTTGTGTTATTTTTTCCCCATAAAGTTGACTGTAAACCACTTAGTAACTTAAGGTCCTCCTTTATTATTTGATGTCAATAACATTATTTCAACGTAAGCAATACATGAAAAAAGCCCTGAAAGGTATATCAATAAACAGCCAGACCTTTTTTTTTCATTTCTTCTTTGGGTTTTTAAAAACGCATTATTCCGTTTTCAATTCTCTACCATATATCATATACATCATATCATACACAAAATGTCCTACCTGCAATGTCCAGAAGTTTCTGATTGACATTCAGTTTGTTAACATCACTACCAAACATCTCCATCAGAGAAGTTTTTAAAATTGCTAATAAAAGCTTTTCCTCCTGAAGTAAAATTTGCCTTTTGTCTGGGGTTACATTGATGTCAACACACTCTAAAGCAAAAAGAAAAACCAATCACACAAATGATCCACCCTTGGATCCAAGTTTTCTGCCCTTTCACCCTCCATTTTTATTGCACAGGATTAAAACCAAAGACACAGTTAACATTCACAGTATGTCTGCAAATTGAACTTTTAGCTTTCTCAACATTCCAGTAAACAAAACAGAAGCTAATTCTGTACAATAACATGATATGAGTTTTCTTGTATTTAAGCTAACCACAAGATTGCCTTTTTCTCATTACTTCAGACAAGAAGTTACTTTTGAGTACAGAAAAAGTGGAGAGGAAAAAAATTGGAACCACAGCTAGATCCTGCCTCTCCCTCACCAACTGCAGATCAAAACCATCGCCACAGTGCAGGAAATTATACAGATAAAAGTTACAATATTCTCTAAATAAATACAAATGATTCTTCAAGTTATAGCATTTACAGAAGTTACTGAAAATTATTCATAACTTACCAGAATCTACACTAATGTTAAGGACAACAAATGGATACTGGTGTTTATTGTATACATGATAAACCTCATTCACAAGCTTGACAACCTGCAAAGAAGGTGAAAAAATGTCAATACTATTATCTTTTCTTTCCCACCACTATCTGTTATTTAGCCCCCTTCAAAACAATTGATGTGCTAAACCATATCTTGTACGATTGAGCTTTTGTTCACACAAAGAGACACAATGAAGACAAAACCTTGAGACACAGGAACTTGCAGCATCAAGTCACAAATATACATATCAGCTAGTAATGCAGAGGTTTTCAAAGAATTAGTGCTGGCAATGTTAGAAAACTTAAATCCTTACCTTTGCTGGATCACATGGACGTTGGTTGATAAAGAAAAACTGTCTGTCTGTTGTACTCCTTCCAACACCATGATCACAGCAAGAAATGAAACCTGTAATACTGTTGAATAATAATATAACAGTAAAGTAAAATGGATGAGCAAAGCCAAATAATTTTTTCTGACTCTGAGCATATTTAATGGAAGAGTACTTTATAACAGGCTAAAAGAAACACTGCTATACAGCATCAGTAAATAGATGTATCTATTTCCTCTCCCAGTTCCTTATCTGACAAAGGCTAGAAGTTCAGCTCCAAAAAGCCATCAGACAATTGAAAGAGTAGCTCGCTCTGACCTCAAAAGAAGTGGCATTTGTAATTTTTCTGCTCTGAAAGCAGCAGAGATGTCAGCTGCCAATCTCAAGTATAGCAAGAGATTTTAAAAATCACACTTTAAAAAAGTAAAGGGTAATTTACTTACACAAACATTCATCTCATACCGTTTCTCAGTAACGTTACAGAAGAAATACAGGTGTAAACAACGGATACAATTCATCCATCCAATTACTCAGAGCACTGACAATTCAGCAGATTACAGTCATGTATAACCAACCAAGACACAAGGAATAGGAGTTTTGCTCTTCCCACTCATCTGACTAGCAACACCTTAGTCCTAAATTAACTTTTTAAATCAAGTGATAAGTCTTTCCCAAGCTGTATACTAATATCTACTATGCTGCTCCTAGTTATTTTTAATACTCTTAACCACCACACCTTTTTATTTTTATTTTGGGTTATGGTAAAATGCCACTGGCAACAGTGGTTTGTACTTTTCTAATTACCTATAAAGATTTTGTGGCATGTTAGTGGCGTTGAGTCCGTATTCTTCACAAACAGTTTCATTAGGCGGTAGCTGAACAAAAGGAATGAGGGTCTGCAACTGCAGGGGTGGGAGGGAAAAAGAAAAGGAAATGAAACATTAAACACAGATTTTTTTTTTCCTTGTATTCTATTGTTATTTATTAGCCTTAAAATTTATTTGATAAAATGGTGGGGTTGTATCAAGTTGGCTGACCAAGTCCAATACTTAAAATACCCAAACCTACTATAAGAGAGCAGCACTGCTTACTGAGAAACAGAAACAATGCCTTAATGAATGGCTGTTCTCATCCTTTGGTATCACGATTTTTGCCTTAGTTACTTCCCAGACCCTTACTTTAAAGTGTGCATACACAGAACAACAAAATGATTGACTCAGTTTGGACTCTCCAGCTACATATGTATGACTTAATCAAGTTTTACGCAAAAACAAAAGGCAGAAAGAATAATGTAAGTTTCTTTTGAAAGAAAAAACTATTAGAAAAGATATGTTATTTCAATCACAAGCTGCCTAAGTACAGCTATGTTTACCACACACATTTTCCCTAATATTTTTCTGTCATTAGAGCACCTTCTAATGATTTTACATTAAAGTAGTTGATAAACAGGCTATAAGGCTATAAACTAAATATTCTGTTCAGATAACACTGAATTTTCAGCTATGGTTGTTGCTGTCTGGCAAGACAAAGTTACATTCTGCCACAGCATGAAGAGGTTTTGAAATCTCTACGAGGGCACTGCGAAGAGAGGAGGTGCTTATCAACAACCACTCCATATTCCTGATGGTTGTAATATATGGTTGTAGGAAGGATGTTTTTATGTTGGTTTTTTTCATCTTTGCCTCCTCCTACAGGATAACGATTATTTTTATAGCTATTACTTAGAAAGCATCACAGTGCACACCTCTACAGGGGCTGACTGCAATCCCACGTAAAGGCTAGCTGAAGCACTAATGAAACTGAGTTTCACAGGAAGAGGCTGCAAAAACTAGAGTCTTTTCTGTTCCCCAATTAAGACTTTCACATCACACCACTTCTAGGACTTTTAAAATTGCTTGTTCTTGTGACATACAGACCTTGGTGCCCATACTGTTTTTCAAGAGCACAAACCTGAGAGGCTTACGGGCACAAAAGCCCATAAAACTGGCTTCAGAGAGATCCTAAGCAGTAACCCTATCGCCTAAATAATTTCTCTTCCATCCAAATATCTCTAAGCAAATTTAGAAATTTCAAGGGAATCCATGGAAGCTGCACTGTTTCTTCTTATTCAGCCTGTAGGGTGTGCTAATGGTCAACACATGCTCCAACTTCTTGCCATTTTTAAAAGTTTCCTATATCCCCTCTATTTATTAGGCATTACAAATCTCTCCATACATCTATATTATCTTTCTTTTCAATAATAAAAGTAATACCTGTTTTTGCCCAAATACTGCTCCAATGTTTTCCTTTAAACTAGGACTTCCAGTAGTGGATACCACAGGGCTTTTTTTCCCTTGTCCAACTTGATTAGTGCAGTTAATCCGTACTCCCTTTGAAACAATACAGTATGCCTGCAATACCTGGACCATTTTCGCATATTCCTATTTAAAAAAAAAAAAAGTTCACATTTATATGAAATGTCTCTTTTTAAAAACAAAAATGTATAAACAAAACATTCAATATTTGCAGGTAACACAAAAAGGGAGTGGCAGTGGGTTTAATATTTTTTAAAATATTTAAAAACTAAATCTAAAAAAAGTAAAAAATAGTTTATTTGAAAACAAGCTGCACATTTAGAAGATTGATATTTAGTCATAACACAGGAGTCCCTAATTTTAAAATACACAAAAGCTATCATGATAGTGATTATTTTCAAAATCTGAGAATTTGCGAATGTACCTCTAAAACCAATCATTGCAAAACAGAAGAGGAGAGCATACAGGAGGATTGTTTTCTTATCTGATTAAAATATAAAACAGGCATGAAATAGTCTGACACAATCAATGTATTCTACAGAGAACTGAATAGCATTCAGCAATGAATAAATTTGGGGGTATGACACTTCTTTGAATTAATATTTTCTGATCTAACCCACCTTTTTAATGTTTCTTTGAAATTCCTTATGCCGCACTGGCAAAGTATAAAATAACTGCTGTATGCTAACAGTCGTTCCTTGTTGTCGTGGAAAAGGAGC
The DNA here is from genome assembly GCF_000699245.1 of Pterocles gutturalis. Classification (NCBI taxonomy): domain Eukaryota; kingdom Metazoa; phylum Chordata; class Aves; order Pterocliformes; family Pteroclidae; genus Pterocles; species Pterocles gutturalis. The sequence continues at coordinate 2,995 of NW_010115067.1, read as the reverse complement.
TTTCTGAGTAATTTTACCATTGTGATCAAATACCAAACGAGTCCCAACCTTTGCAGACTTATGACAGGTAAAAATGGTAACATC
>NW_010115067.1:0-2880 GCF_000699245.1 Pterocles gutturalis | reverse complement strand
GGGAAAGAGGCAACAGAATTACTCACTGAGCGCTGTATATTCTTATCCATTCCTCATGACCTAATCAGGCATAAAATCTACACAAATACTATTAATTAAATTAAAACTAACTCTTCACCACAAACAATTAAAACCATACCTCAGAGCAATGTAACATTTTCCTAGCCATAATGCAAACATTTTTATTTGTATCTCTTTCATTCTTCTATAAAAAGCAATGTTAAAGTCTGATTTTGTTGGAAACTACATTCCTCATACTAATACATAACAGCAGAATACTCTTGATGCACAGAACTGTGTACAACAGCTGTGCTATTTCAAATGTATAGTTTGTCTGCGAGGAATCTAAATACCGTTTTAATGAGCTACAGCCTAGCAAACAGCACTGAGCTATTGCAGTGCTTTACATCAGAGGATCAAACACTTATGCAAGCACATAGTTCCATTCTGCAAAGATTTGCACACTTAACTGACACTAAATTTTGTACATAAAAGGACCAATCAGGTGCTTAGAATTACAGAATAATTTCAGATGCTTAGAATGATACAATAATTTTGGTTGGAAATGACCCAGGATGTCATGCAAACTGCTGCTCAAAATTGACCTAACTCTAAGGAACTGGAAGTTTCCAAAGCTTCATTTTATCAATAATGGTAAACTGAAAAGTTGGCTTCAGTTATTTTTGTGCATATAGTAACTTTCTACTAATAAGAAGTTTAATATTAGTACCTTAATGCACACAGTGAACTCAGAGCTTCACCTCGAAACCCAAATGTTTCAACATGTACTAGATCAGAAAAATCTTGTATCTTTGATGTATAATGTTTCAGAGCTGGAAAAAAGATTTAAAATATATATTTCACTTCAAAGTGACATTGATCTATGCAAGGAGATTTGCATGTGTATCAAGAAGCAAAAAAACTTCCGTATTATTCATTGTATTTTATATAATTATCAGAAACAAAATAATACTTAATGTTTCCTTTTCCTGTAAGCAAGATCTCTTTAAAATCCTCAGATATACCTGTCATTCCATATTTACACCCAAAACTCATACAGCATCACTGGTATATGCATTACAAGATGCCTCAGAGCAGCACCCACTACCTCCTCTGCTGCTGATGCACCTGCCACAGATTTTGCCCCACAAGAAAACTGCAGTGCTATGCCATGCGTGGTACAGAGTGGACCAGCACAAGCATGTTCCACCACAACCACAGCTGAGGAGGACTCAGTCAACACAATCAGAGCAGCACTAGTCACCAGGTAACAAACTGAGTAGCAGCACCCTTGAACTTTCACTGTCCTAGAACAGTAGGAGAAAGAGTTCCTGATGTATTATAGACATACTGTGGACACACAAAGTTATGGAGGAATAACTTATGGTGAACCAGATCCCTAGTCATTATATGAAAAAAAGAAACGCGGGTATTTCTGTTGCAATGGCCAGTTACATTTGTCATACACTATTCTTTCTGCTCCCATTTTGTGCAATTTAAAAATAACAAATGGAAAATTTGACAGTCAGGCATGCCATGTCAGTTCACTTTCAGCAAATGCTCAAGTTTATAATTCACCTCTCTGATGCAGTCACTTTCACAAAACTTGACTCCTTCAACAATGACTGATGACTCAACATGAATGAATCTAAATGAACATTTATAGGACTTTCTCTCCTATAATTATTTATGTTATTTGTTCCACTTAAGCAATCAAATCAAAGACAACTTCTGAGCTACAAGAACTACAATCACAACAGCACTACAGAAGTCCAGTCTAGTTTTGCCCAACTCTTGCAGGTCATGCATGCATTGTGTAAAAGCTGAGTATCTGTTAAAAATTACTAAGCTTAGAAAATTTGTTCAAAAAAGTAGCGTTCACTGAAAACATGCTTTCAAAATATCCAGACATAAATTATGGAAAAGGTTTAACTTACTCAAGCCTTCAAAGTTTTCCTCTTCCACTCCATCTCCGTTATCTGAAACCTCTACGAGTTCTGCTCCATGATCTTTAAGTTTTATATCTACAAAATTGAGTAATAAAGTCTTTTAATTCTGTATGTTCATACACAGTATTCAGTATTAACTTTGCATTTGAAGTAACTTTACTAGACAACGGGTTTCCAGGTCAAATTTGAAGAACAAAAAAATCCTCATAGCTGTCAAAAGTTAGGGCAATTTAATGGTAACTAACCTGTGCTTGCTTCATTGTACTTCTGCCTGAACAGGCACCCTCCTGACAGCTCTGGAAACTGCAACCCCACCTTAACCACCTCCTAGCTTGAGGCCACGGGCTAGCAAAGCCTCATCATCTCTGCTGCATAGGCCACATACTTTGTTTAGTGAGGAAAAGGGATACAAACAACATAACACTGACACAATCACACACCTCTGAGAGCCCAGCTGAAGCCTGGGAATCAACATTTACCTGAAGTGTAAAATCACTGCTAACGTGCTTGGCCCAAACAGAAAGTATTTGCACAGATTTGTTAATGTACACTATGCTTTCAGGAAAAAGAAGTACTTTAGACGTTTATTAAACTTGATGGCATTAGGATGAAAAGAAGGGTACCGATGTTGGTGGCTCCCGCATCCAGGCTGTTCTCCACCAGCTCTTTCACGGCGGTGCCAAGGCTCAGCACAACCTGTCCCGAACAGATCCGATGGACGGACTTGCGGTCGATGGGCTTGATGGCTTTGGCGGGCTGCAGGCTGGAGAGAGGAGGCACAGGAAAACAGCGAGTGTGTGAGGAGAGGAGGGGCAGGAAAGCACAGCGCGGTGTGAAACCGGCGGGACGGGCTCGCCGCGCCAGGCCTCCCTCCTCCGCTCCTCCCAAGCGAGAGCAACAGGCCCCAAGGGCAGGCGGGGGGTCAGACACC